>NC_056744.1:345700999-345863499 GCF_019279795.1 Protopterus annectens
GAGCTCGTATTTTGTCATAGTCCAGTGAGGTACATCTCAAGTTGTTCACACCAACATGGACCATAACATAGTCATAACAGTGCCTGTTGTTGAGAGATATGAGTGCATGTGTGATTTGGCAAATCCTGGCACCTGACAGACAGCTAACTGTGACTCTTCCTTATCCAAACTGGTGAGCGGGACATCTGTTTGTCTCACAATGGAGTCATCTATGACTATGACATTTGATTTTGTGTTCTGCCTTAGGGACATGTTTGGTGAGACACTGGTCCGTACATTTGTATGTGTACAGTGATTTGCAGGGAATGTATTAAGTGAAATGTGTTTATGTTTGGGATGTCTCTGATCTTTAGGTAGGCTTCTAGTAAGAACCTCTGCATATGTAGGTTTAGGTGTTGTACACTTGGATAGTGCAGGAGGCGAAGTGTGTGAGCAGACAACCTGCTTAATATCTCATATACTGATTTGTGAGCAGGAGAGCCTAGATTAATAGAGCTGCATCTCTCTCTCATCTTGAATTTGTGTAAATAAGGAGAAGTGGGTTGTCAGTGTACATCAGGCAATAGCTGCATTGCTTCACGATGCCCATGTCGATCAGATTAGCTGGTCCCACTCCACAAGGGGGGATCCACCTTGGATCCCGGAAACTACTGTCCCGTCAGTCTGATGAGCCTTATCTGCAAGGCCATGGAGTGTATTATCATGGAACTTATAAACAAAGACATTGGCAACCTTCAAACACTGGACCCCACCCAGTTTGGGTTCATGAAGGGCCAATCTTGTCTCCTGAACCTGATTGACTTCTTCAAATCAGTCTCCAGAGCCATGGACAAGGGTAAGGTGGTTCACACAGCCTATCTAGACCTTGCCAAGGCCTTTGACACCATCCCCCACTCTGGAAACATAGATAAACTTACTAAGCTGGGCATTAATCCCTACATCACCCAATGGGTTGAGAACCCACACTGTAAAAGTAGCCAATTCCAAATCCAGCTCCAGACAAGTGACAAGTGGAGTACCTCAGGGTTCAGTCCTGGGACCGCTCTTGTTTGGCATCTACTTCTCTGAAGTACAGGCCAACATTAAGGGACTCTGGCTAACAAAGTTCACAGATGACTGCAAACTGGGAGCCATTATTGAATCCCCAAATGATGTGTATACTCTACAAAAGGGCCTTACAGAAACAGATGCTTGGTGCCAGAGCCATGGGCTCAAGCTCAATGCCAAGAAATGTATAGTTATCCCCTTTGGGAAAAAACATGTACCCGTGAATTACCATATAGGTGGCAGTGCACTAAACACCAAAAGTGTGATAAGAGACTTAGGGACACAGGTGGACAGTGGTCTCACTTTCGATAACCACATCGCCACAACAGTCTGGAAATCCTTCTATGTGACACACCTCATCACTAAGGGCTTTTCATCCAGAAAAAAGGAGGTCATTGTCCCACTATACTCATCCCCCATTAGACCCATTATAGAATACAATGCCCCATTTGGTATGTACCTCTCAAGACATCTGCAACAACTGGAAAGGCCGCAGAAATACCTCACTAAAAGAATCACAGGCCTAAAGCAGATGCCCTATGCTGACCTTAAAAAACCCCAGCTATACTCTGTCGCATATCGTCTACTCAGAGGCGATCTCTGCTTAACATACAAGGCCATGTCAAAGCCAGAGCTGTTGGACATGCTACACTTAAACAAATCCCAATCCCTCAGAGCCACATGCTCCAGGGATCTAAACCTTGTCATCACAATAAACAAAACATGCTGGAGGGATAGGTTCCTGACCCAGAGACTCCCCAGACTCTGGAATAGATTGCCCATACATGCCAAGCAGAGTGCCTCTTTGGCCCTCTTCAAAAGGAACCTTGACGATTGGATGGGAGAAAGGAAATTCACCCTGGAAATCACATCAGTCAACCTGCTAGACAGGGGTCCAGGGAAGTAAATAGTGTGGGAAGAAATAGCCAGGGAATTGTTATGGCTAGGCTTGTATAGGCCCTAGGGCTGATAGCCTAGTACCAACCTATGAACCTATGGAGAAATGGTGGGAAATTGTCCATTCATGATGCAAGGTGAAGTACTGCGGTCAGTAACAGGGAGGGGACTAGAAGGACTTGGTATGGCTAAGGGACAAGAAAAAGATCTAAACTGTGAGGGGCTTAATGGGTAAGACTTGTGGAAGAACATCAGAGGCTCAACTGAGTGTCTAACTGAGCAGTGAAGCACAACAGCAAGAAACCTCTGATGGAGCACAAGCAACTGACTAAGGCAAAAGTATTTATCTAAGAATTTGTGTCCATAACTGTCAACAGTATCCTCCACTGCACAGTAATGCATGGTTATGCAGGTGGTGCGTACCTGTAAAAACAGACTGGGTCTAGCAAATCTGAACCAGGTCTATGCTGTGCTAAAAGTGCAGGAAACAGCAAAAATACAGTAAAATACAGTATAAAAATAACAGCACACAGTAAAATACAATGCAAGAAGTGCAGATCAAGTAAAAACGATACTTATTTTTCAACAGCAGGTAGCAGATGCTTCAGGTACCACAGAGATTGATTGCTTGTTGCTAACCTCGGTGTCCTCTCAGTAGGGGTATAGATTTAAGCCTAGTCAATTAACGCATGCAAGAATCAAACCCTGTACCTTGTGTCTATAAGGTAAACATCTTGACCATTATGCCAACTTCCTTTGTTGAGGCATCAAGCATAGTTACTATTGCTGTTAAAAATTTTGTGGAAGATACATTTCTCATTGTTGTCAAACAGAGGAGATCCCAAACCAGTCACAGTAAGAAAATGATACCATAAAAACCCACTTGCCATAATGTCATACTTCTAACAGTAACATAATTGCCCATACCCACAATACAAAACACATTGAGAAATGTATTTTTTGTTTATTTTAAAGAAAGTAGAGTGGACCGATGCCCCATTTAAGGTGCAACCTTATTATGTAATAAAAAGGAAATAATCACGGTGGCTGGAAGAAAGGTGCATACATATGCATATATTTAAACACATAAAAACATTTAATAGCTCATTGTTATAAACCAACAAGTCTACAAAACCATAAACTCATTAACAATAGTCGTTATACATTTTGATCACAATACTAAGTGCAAGGCATCTATAGTGTATGCAGCCACACACAGCATTTGCCTGGTAGTGGATAATCAGACCAATTTAAGCTAGAATAAGTGAAAGGGCTCCTTGTAGTGAAGGGCATAGGGTTCCATAGTTTGGAATTCCAGTAAAAGAGCGTTTTAGTGAGCCATTCCAGTGTGTGTGTTTAGGGGCCAAAAAGGTAGCACTGCATATGGATGAGTACAAGTTGAGAGATGAATTTTTATTCTTGAGAAAGGAGCCCAGTGTGGGACAGTACTCCGGATAAAGGACATTGTACAGAAGGGACCAAGAAGCAATATTTGGTCCACATACTTAAAAGTAACATGTTAGTGTTCTCAGCTATGAAGCTAAACCATAAACCTAGAAACATTATCCAGGAGTTCTTGAAGCCCAGTAGCATTGGAAAAAGAGTGAGAAGTGACCCCCCCCCCCGAATGCCATATTAAATTACAGCTGGTGTAAGAGCTAGAAATGACCCACAGAATAGCATATTATATCCCAGTCAATAGTTTAAATGGCTAGTGAAATGGCATAATTCAAGACAGGAGTAAGTATTCATTTTCCAGTGGTGCTTCTGGCTTCAAGGTTTAACAGCTAATCAATTTTAAGACATATCATCTAACTGGACATTTACTGCTACACTCCATGGGAGTCCCTGATATATTGTCGGTGCTTGACCAGTTTGGCAGTGGAATAAACTTGGTTAGTAAATTTAATTTCCTTTCTTGCTTGACAAATATTCTAGACTATGCATATTTAAAGTAAGCATTTGGGCAAATTTTGTTCCATCAAACAATAAAAATTATTTAGCAGTAGTCGATTGTAGGTTTACCCATGGCTGTCATGTTTTGATCATGAGTGCGAAGCCCAAGGAACCAACAAAAAAGTCAGCTATGGGTAAATCAACCATTACCCACACCCAGGTATGGATTATTGTTACTATATAATGCTATTATCTAAATAAAATACATTGCTGAGCCTTCTAAATAATGGTGTTGTAGTCGTGAACTTCTTTTCTGCTGTGTATTGTTGATTTTTTGACTGGCAATTAATGGCATTTTAAATCCACTGTGCACACTTACAACACCTGCACTCCAATGCTCACACAATGCAATAAACACCACACTAGAAAGATTCAGGGACAAAACTAAAGCTCGGCATCGAGAAATAGAAACAGCACTAAGCAGCCATGCCGATGCTTTCCAAGATGCAACGCAGGAAACCGATCCGCTTAGAATGTGAGCTGATGCTTCAGAATTCTGACTAAATATGGTAGAAGAACAGCTCAGAGATCAGCAAGATCAGGCAAGGTGTACAAATTTATGTTTCATGATGTACAGAAGGGTCAGGAGGAAAAGGATTGTACTCTCTCTATGATAAGAACGATTGCTGAGTAGACTTCTATCCCAGAGTCGAAGGTAAAAATTGAAAAATATATATGACTGCCTGGTGCCAGGAGCAAATTCAAGCTCCAAGACAGATGGTGACGAGATTAAAACTAATAGACTGAAGGAGGCAGTCCTCTCAATACTGTGGAAGCCTGGAGCTCGCTGGATGTGAGGAACTGCAAGAATCTGTGCAGAACAAGAATTCTCTTCTATCACTTCAGGACAACATGTTCCATTCCTGCAGAAATATGCTGAGCAAAGCAATTGAGGATTAAAGTGAAACTTATTTATCCGGCAACTTGTAAACTTTTCTCAGCTATAGGAGTCAGAAGTACAACAGAGGCAGCAGAAGCTATGAAATGGCTGAAGGAAACCCTGACTAGTTGCTTATATCACTGAAAGATAAGTATGCAGGAAGAACAGCCGAGTATAGCAACCCAGACAGATGAGGCATCCCCTCAGAAAATGAAGAAGACAGATCTTGCTATGCACCTTCTTCAGAAAGAGCATTTATCAGCAGAGAGGATTAGCTAATGGGGTTACTGAAGCACATACAGGAGTAGCTTGTGGTCACTCATGTTGCCTTAGTTACAGGGGGCATAATGAAGGTGCAACAGTAGAGGGTATGCAGTTTTAAACAAAGCAAAGATTGCTTCTTATAAAAAGATAATAAAGATATGTGATGATGTCATCGAAAGATATGTGATGATGTAATAAAGAATATCTATGTAAAGGCTATTATATATGCCGGCTAAAGTTCTGCAGCAGGTTTTACACTCCTGTAGTGTCAGTACTGTTTGATGACCAAGGAAAAGGAGTACCAGAATGGGAGCATATTCTGAAATGAACTTGAGATTATTTGATATTAATTAAAACTGGATGACTGCTTAGTAGTAGTGACCACTACCTATTCCGGTTTGCTGTAAAAACAAAACCCTAAAGACATTACTAGAGCTGTTATCTTTTTCTCTTATGCTTTTCTCTAGGGAGTAAATATGTATTATTAGTCTAGTGTTTTTTAATGGGGCTTTAAAATTTAGTACAAGTAGTAAGTGATACTAATAGAGCGATATGTCAGTCTATGCAAACAACATGTAACCATTTGTGCAGATTATATCACTGAGTAATGGTCATTTCTTAAATGGCTCCACCTCAGAGTGCTTTCTGACATGCCTGGAATTTTCTTTTAAATACTCAGGCAGTGATGAAAGTTACTTGCATCATTGCATGAATTACATTTTTTTAAGATAAGTTGGATGTTTGAATGAGCAGAACTTCTGGAAGTGGCAATGCAACATAACAGACTGCTTTAAAAGTAATTGGCAGAGTAATTGCATACACAGTCTGCTATGGACAGACCCGAGGACTTTCTGAGTTGTTAACATTTTCATGATTTTATTAACCACTTTTAGTATTTTTGGGGTTGGGATGGCAGAACCATAAATAGAATGTCACACCTTTGAAGGACTTATTGACATTTTGTACACAGTTATAATGTTATGTTTTTTTGTTGTTTTTTTTTTTTTTGAGAGGAGGTTACTTAAAATGACTGTAGTCAAAGGGAATGACTAAAACCTCATAAAAGGTAGCTGTAGCTATGTGGCAAAGGACAAATAGGAAATTATATACTCCATCAATCAGCTGCCAATATTAGATGCGGATACAGCAATGCACATAGACTTAACTCAGTATACCATAAGGACTAGAGATGAGCAACTTAAGCTAATAATGTGGACCAGATAACCATTCTGTGCTGGGATGTGAATAGAGTGATCTGTTCAGTAAAGGGGGCAACATTTTAAGACAGCTGAAAAAATCTAGAGCTCTAATTATTGCATTACATGAAACACACTTGCATCACCCTGAACAGAAAAAGTTGGAAAAAAGGGCTTTAATCTAGTAGTAGACTCCATCTACAAATGAGTTAGAAGGAGAGCTACTCTTACACTAATGAACTGACACCTTTAGAAATTCTGGCTAGAATCACAGATAAGGACGGTTACTTTGGTGGAGTCAAGAAATATCTATACAGACATTATGAGGCTATTGTCTCTATTTACTTACCACCCTGCTTCAAATATAGGAGTATTAAAGATTTAATTACAGAAAGTATGCAGTTTGGAGAAGGAATGTTGTATGTTGTGGGAGACTGGAATCAGATATATGCAGAGGTAGACTACAAGGGAAATACACACAAGCAGTGAATTAAAAAGTAGAAAAATAAACAAAATAATTATTATTTAACCTAGGAGTGATAGATATTTGCAGTGGTGGCTGGTGACTTCAAATTAAAGGGGGGGGGGCTGCAGGAGACAGCTGAATGGGTGGGGTCAATGGGAAGGGGTGTGGTCAACTAGAAAGGGATGGGGCTATGCTCAAAACCACAACTGGAACTTTAATTAAATAGACTGCCCTGGGTGCCAAACCATCATTACGAGAGTTCAATCAAGACAAAATGAAGTGTAGAAGAAAAATATTTCAATACATTGACTACATGACAGCTTGCTTAATATCTAAATGGAAACACAAAGGTTGTGAGCCATGAAAAATAAATTACTTTTTAAATACATTACTGGAATGCCAGTCAAAATCAAGTATAGAAAAAAACAAGCAGCACACAACTCAAACCACTTCTCCTTGCACTGCAGTTCTAATTATAATTTATATTCATTTTTATAAAATTACCAAGTATCATGCTGAAAGTAGCAATCTCTGTGATACCCCCACTGTTTCTTATCCAAAAAGACCTGCTGCCTGACAACAACTATCTACTTGTTTCATGGGGAAGACATGATCAAAGTAAAAAATTAACAGCAAACATTAAACAAGCTCAAGATAAACTGCTTAAAGGATTACTGCAAAGGTTCTGGACCACACATGATAGATTGGCATTCTGTTTAGTTTACAGGTAAAGCCTGCAAAGATGACTGCAAGTCTCCAACAAATGTAATGAGCTTCTGAAAATACTGTAAGCCTGTCTTTTATTACAAATACTGCCATATGCATTTCAATACCCAAGGCGTATACATTATCTAGTTATGTAAATATTCTCTGCATGGCAACAAGAAAAAGGCTTTCAATGTTGGTAATTCTTTAACAGTATGCTTATTAAAGCTTACTTGCACCTTACAATCTCCAACAAGCATACCTGATGATCATTAAAGCATTGCTACTTAAACACAGAGCAACAGGGCACTGCAACAGCATGCCTTTTCTGAATAATTAGAAGCATAAATTAGTAGTATAAAAATATGACATAAAACCAGAACATTCTGCAAAATCAAGGACAGATGAAAAGCCACTGTCATACTTGTGTCTACCTTGGATGGGGGAATACTCTGCACACTTACACTGCATAACTGCTCCTTGCCTTGCTTGGACACATCCAGAGTGGCTACATGGGGGAGTGGGGTGAAACAAGTATGTCACATTTTGAAATGTCTCTGGCTGACGGTGATGGCTCTGACACTCATACCTCTCAACCTCAGAGCAAGAAATCTGGACAAAGCCATACATAGAAGTGGGACACAGGCCCAAAAATAAGGACAATTTTTAAATATTGCTCTTATAAACTTAGAAAGATAATAGAATAATAGTAGGTCTTGCATTAGTATGAATTTTCTGAAGGGTATGAAGTCTGAAACTCAAATGTCTGCCATTATTTTCTAACTTCAATCTTTAATGATTTACCACTAATTTGCCAGAAAACCACAATTTTATGAAAAACGGACCAAATATGTGATGTAAAATATAAAATTGCCACACAATACAGCTGGGATACCTGCCAAAGAAGGGACACCTTTTTAATATTAGTACTGTTAACTTGAGCAGCTGACAAAATAAAAGAATCTACATGCATTTCTGAAATAAAAGTAATCTATAACTCTGATCATTACAGTTATTTATAATTGTAAACCCTCCACGTTTTCTTCCAAAATTGCCATTTTGCGGAGGGATTATTAGGGGGAGAGCAACATTTTGAGCCAAAACTGGGGACAGTTGAGAGGTTTGGATATTCCTAATTCTATAAAGCAATTTATTTCCATGTACCTCTCAACCTCTTAATGCAGGAAATCTGGACAAGGCCAAATATATTGGGGAAACATACAAACAGTACTAAAAATTGCTCTTGTATAAACTTAAGACAGTTGATAGAATAACATGTCTTGCTCTAGCATGCATTTTTCTGAAGGTTATGACATCTGAAACTCAATGTCTGTCATTATTTAGTGACTTCATTCCTAAATGATTTGCCAGAAACCACAACTTTTATGAGGAACAAACCAAAAATAAGAAGCAAAAATGTATTCATTCTGCAAAACCTGGGAAGTTGAGAGGTATAGTTCAGCCGGGGCTGTCTTTAAGTTTGCTGCCCTTCCTCCCTCACAAAATCATGGTTGAATGGAGCCTCCCCCCTGCAGCCATTCCAATGTCCCATTCATTGGTTATTTTGCCCCATTTACCAAAAACACTGTAATGTGCATACCGCTTTACTTCTGCAATTATTTGGATTTGAAAGTTTTATTTTGCATTTTACAGCACACACTAATAGATATTTGCTAAACAAAGCAATGCAGTCTCACAATGAAAATAGACTTAGCATTAAAACTTCTCTGCCCTTGAAACTCACATTCATTGAAACAGCATTGAAACCCATATTCAAAGAAAATACATTTGCCAGTGGCAGATAAAGATTAACTTTGGGCTGTTTTCAAATAATAGGCCCCTTGCACACGAAACATATACGTGCTCGATTGTATTAAATTGTATTCCTTGTACAATACCAGTATAGTTGTTATAGGGCATTTTAAATTTATTGTTTTGAACATTTTTCCAGTAAATGAAACAAAATGCATGCACCAATAATGACAACACTGCCCAATTCAGAACATTTTTCCAGTAAACAATGAAACAAAATGCATGCACCAATAATGACAAAACTGCCCAATTCAGAACATTTCCATCATAAAAGTCTACTCAAAGTTCTACAGTCCACCAGTATCAGTACATATGCACAATCTCTGAGGAAGAAAAAGTCATCTAAATAATTCCACATTAAAGAAATCAGTAACTAATGAAGAGGTTGATGCCAGCAAACAACTTTATATGTCATTGTTTCATCTACAAATAAAGTGGTTGTTGCCCTTGAGGAATAAATTGCCTATGTTGCATTAAAAAATGATAAGCTAGTAATATTGCAATAAGGAATGGATGGCAAACTGATAACAGGTTCATAGTTATTAGGTATCTTTGCCAAAAAAGACTGCAGCATCCACCCCCCTTTACAACACAGTACAATATCAGCAAGGCATCTACCTACTGTGGGAGTAGAACCCACAGCCTTCTGCACCAAAAGCAAGTACACTACCTGCTGTGCTATTAACAATGCAAGCAGACTCACCATTAGCAGCACTAAACTTTTGTTCCTCTGCAGCTCGCAGCTTCTTGCAAAATCTACTTGACACTCAGCTGTATCTCTGAACTTTGCAGAACAAGAAATCTGGAAAAAGACAAAATTTATTGGGGGGGGACAAAAGCCCAGAAACCAGGGACACATTTTAAACATTGCTTGTATAATGTTGGAAAGTTGCTAGAATAAAATGCTGTGTTACCACCATACATTTTATTGCCAAGTATTGAACCCAGGACCCTGTGCAAAACAGTCAGAACAACATACCACTATGCCAAATCATCTGCTCTGTAAAGCAGAGGAAGACTGCAGTGTAAATGGCTACCATTTAGTGAATTCAGTTCTCACCATAGCTGTCAACCTCTTAGCACAAAACACCTGAGCAAAGCCAATAATGGGGGAATACAGCTCCCAAACATATTCAGTGAATTCAGTTCTCACCCTAGCTATCAACCTCTTAGCAAAAAACACATGGACAAAGCCATTAATGGGGGAATATAGCCCCCAAACATATTCAGTGAATTCAGTTCTCACCCTAGCTCTCAACCTTAGCACAAAAACCCTGGACGAAGCCAATAATGGGGGAATACAGTCCCAAAAATAGGGACAAATTTCAAATATCCATGTTATAAACTTAGAAAATTGCTAGAATAAAAGGTTCTGTGTTACCATGTACTTTCTGAAGAATATGAAGTCTGAAAGTCAAATGCCCGTTATTTTTATTTATTTAACATTTGTTAACCAAGAAAGTCTGACTTGGAACAAAAGCCACTTTTCAGCAGAGGCCCAGCGAAAAACACTCCACACATATGTCTTTGCAAGATGGGAGAACATGCAGACTCCACACAGAAGGCACCCCAGCCAAGAATCAAACCAGAGAGCATGTAACTGCCAGGCAACAATGCTACCAATGCAGCACTACACTACTGACTGTGTAAGAAAACAAAAATACAGATACCACAGATTGTATGAGGAACAGAACAGAACAAATATGATGCAAATATCTGCAAACATTTTACAAATGGTGGTGGGTAGGGAATTAAGGCTCTTGCCACCTGCACCCACAGTACAGGGTTCAAGCCTCAAGTATTCTCTATCCATCACCATATGTTCTCTCTAGCCAGCAGTATATAGCAACTGGGGCATTTCACACACACACGTGTAGCACCATTCTCTTATTGTAAATAAAAGTAACACCAAATCCTACTCATTTAAATGAGGTATAACAGTGAATAATTTTATAAAGCTTAATATGAGAAATAGTAAAACACAATAAGTCAGTAAAAGATGCTGTCAGACTGGATTTTCAGTTTGTCATAGCTCATGTTTGTCATAAAGTTATGTATAGGCTGGAATGAGGGGCAAAGTCCCCAGACACAAATGATATACTAGTGAATGCCACTTACAAAAAATAGCCGGTCATCATTAAATTTGTTAATGTTTTCAGTGACTCATTCAATATGCTGGGTTTTGTAAGTCCATTACTGTGGTCCTAGTGCACATCAGTATGTACCTAAATGTGAGGGTGTAAATGGCAAAATAACTGAGTTTAGTTGTTCTTTTTGTTGACGCCAAATATACTTGTTCAAAAATAAATATAGCACCAAAGTAAAATATTAAAAAAGCCTTTAAATTCCTTCTGTTAACCTAAATGATTATGTTCTGCAATGGCACACTGGGAGGGAGTGATCATCCCCCCCTACACACACACACACACACACACACACACACACACACACACACACACACACACTTATTGTAATTTAATCTAATGTGTTTAGAACACAGCAGGACTGTAACTTATACTGAAGTCCTACAGATGCTGCCTTTCAACAATCGCCAAGTGAAGCTACAGAGTATAGAAATGCAAACATCTGCATTGAAATACAGTTCTGGAACAGCATTGATAATGTCTGCCAATAATAACCTCTGATATCATGGGCAGAATGTTATGATGTCATTGAGAAACAGTACTGCGGTTAGCTATGCCTATACTAATCAACCATAACATCACAAAATCTGTAAAAAATATTACAGCCTAGTGCCACCATTGGGCAACCATACCTATCAATATGTTTAAACTGTTGTCATTGTGTGGCAGGTCTGGTGCTGCAAAAGAGTGGTCTCTCTGATGTCTCTCATAGAACAAAAGCCCTCATTTAAGGCAGCTTAAAGTTTCTTGGCCTAAAACTCAGTATCACTGAAATCAAATGATCAGCAACACACTACAGAGACACTGACACATCTCCTATGGAGACAAATCGAGCACTTGTCCGTTGCTGCATTTCTTCTCTCAAAGTAATTTCTGTCACTAAACGCCTCTCCCCACACACACACACACACACATACACACACACACACACACACACACACACACACACACACACACACACACACACACCTACCTGTTTAGATGTGTCCAGACCATACCTCTCAACCTGGAAACATCAAAAATCTGGACAAGGCCCATGAAAAATAGGTACAAATCTGTACGCTGATTAACATCTAATTTGCATACATAATTATGTAACCCCACCCACTCCAATGGAATTGTGGGATACCAACTTTCGAACGCAAAGTAAAGAACACACAACCAAAACATGGCACCAGAGTCCCCATGCAGCCATTCCAATGTCCCATTACCTGGCCATTTCGCCCCATTTACCATAAATACTAATGTATACACTCTGCTTTACTTCTACAATGATTTGGATTTTATTTTTACATTTTACTGCACAACAATGCAGAAACACTAAGACATCATCTGGTAAACAAAGCAATATTGTTACTATCTCACAATGAAAATAGGCTTGACATTTAACAGTTAACCTTGTAGTACGGTAAGTTCCCTCAAACACAACTTTGTATTAAATCAACTACCATTTTATCAATCCGCCTTGCATACATATAACGGTTTGGTTTTGCTTATGCTAATACATGATGTGAATAAACCAGGCTGGGCAATGCCTCTCCTTTTCTGCATGGTGGACTGTCACAAGGAAACAAGTTCTAGAAATATAGCCAATCTCGGTTAACAAGCTATAAATAAAATAAGACAAACCTGAAAAAAATGATCAGTTGTAAATATATTAAACAATGATTGGTTATATTCCTGACCTGAATGCCTTTATGCCAAATAATAACTTTTAAGTACACTGACTACACCACCGCTAATGGAAATTGCCATAAATGTAGTTTTACATGAAGAGGAATAATTTGGAAATACTACAGCTGTGTCATCATGACTCATGAGTGAGGGCATGTTGCTGATTTCACACTCACAATTTCTTATATTAAACATTTTTGAATAAGATAACAATAATGAGAACATGGCACAAGCTGAAAGTCGGGAATATGCTAAAAATATAACCCTAGTTCATTGCTGTGAAAAGTACAAACCAGATCATACATACCTCTTAGCACAAGAAATCTCGACACAATCAAAAATAACGGGAAACAAATGCCCAGAAACAGGGACAGATTTAAATAGTGATCTTATACAATGACATGATTTGTGTTGGGGTGCATTTTCTGAAGGATATGACGTCTGAAACTTGGCGGTTTATCACTATTTAGTGGTTTCAAACCTCAGAGACATGCTAGAGATCCACAAATTTTATGAGGAACATAACCAAAACTGAAGCAAAAATCTGGACTGCGAAATCTGACCAGTTGAGAGGTATAAACATTACAATCACAAATCTGCACACTTACTTTTACGGACATTGCTGAGCAGAAAAATATATTGCATTATGCATTTACTGTATTAAATAAATCGGCATTACCCTTCTAAAGTGAAGTCTCATTTCCTTGTTTAGGAACGTTCCCTAGATTTTCAGAAGAGATTACTTGAAGGAAACGCTGTCCACAGTAAAACACACAGACATCCACTTCACACACGGTTACAAATCACAACCTGGCTTGCAGACAGTTGAACCTATTGAACCTCTGTCCACCCCCCATTCTTTTAGTTTGCCTGCACATCTTACGTTAAAGAAATACATGGACTAGTTATCTTACTTCTACTGAACGAAGTAATCAAGACTTTCGCATTTTCTACATTAATCTTTGAGTGCATTACATTATATTATCACAAGATGGAAGTTTCTGTTCTCGAGTTGGGCAAAATACTGAAAATAGCAGCACACATCGCGGAACATAAATACTGTGCTGACTGAGTCCAAAACCGCGGTGCTGGTGTAACGCTAACAGTTTCGCCATGAAACTGTTTCTGCTTTCTTGTTCCTTCAGCTCAGTGCAAGACATCACGACTCGGTCACAAAGTCAGAAAATAAATAATTTCACTATATCTAGCCGTTTAGTTATCAGAAAACACGGGTAGTTAATGTAAAGCAAATGCCTCTAAACCTTCTTAGTCCCACGAAATCCGAACAAAGACTAAAATGAAGGGGATACAAACAGGAGCTTATTTTAATATTATTCTTACAAATTTAGCAAGTTGCTAGAATAACAGGGTGAGTATTACTACGGTACCTAAAGTGTACACTGACTCACGGAGTAGTTCCTGTTGCTCCAGTCCAGTCCTCCATGCTCCATCGTTGTTGCTGCCATTAATAACACTGCCCATATAGTTCCCGGCTTAATCCCTGCTCGCAAACTCTGCCTGCTCAGTGCTGTTCTAAATATCCCCATTCCCGCCAGCTTGCAATTCAAATCAGCCAGTCGGAAATGATGATGTCAGCTCCTTGAGCTGAATTCCGACTGGCTGGTAGCCTGACTGAGCTGACGTCATCGCGCACGTGATGACGTCAGCTCCGACAGCGCGAAAATTTAAAAAAAAGGGAAAAAAAATCGGAAATGAAGGGTGCCACTCGGGAATCGTGGCACCCCTTCATTTGAACCCCAAAACTCGGTAAAAACCGAGAAATTCGGAACGGTTGGGAGGTATGGTCCAGACCCGGAATCTATGAAGCAGCAGTACAATTCAAGTCCCAAACCCTCCATGAAGCAGCAAGTAGCCTGCTCGAAATCCATGCGGTAAAATTCAAGTCTCAAGCCGGCGATGAACATAATCCCCCGCGAGAGCTTAAAATGTACCTTACCTCTCTTCTGATTGGTCCTGTCTGCAGATGAAGCATTCCGGAGCTCCTGTGTTCTGTGCGGTCGTCACCGCACAGATTCCTGGGCATCTGCAGGGCAGAAATGCCTTCCCTGTATCTGGACTGCTGACTCAGGCAGTCTGAGTTTGCACAGATTCCTGGGCATCTGCGGGGCAGTCTGAATGCGTCCGCACATGCGCGGAGTTCCGTGACTCGTGAAAATAAAATATTTTGTTTTCTTAATTTTTTGTTTCACGGTTTGTTTTCTTTTTGTTTCTAGGTGGTAGGGTTGCAGTCCTGCAGTCCTATAGCATGAGCCGCCCCTGGATATTTGGCATTCAGAATCTGTACGGGGTGATGTTGAAGGTGACTCACTTTATATGGCAAGGAGTAATACTTGGACCAAGATAAATAAAGGCTTTATATTAAAATAATATAAACCTTATATAAAAGAGATTGCGGTAAGTTCATTCACGATTTCCGATTGTGCTCATCTGATACTTTACCTCTCCATACTTGAAACAGTTAGGTTAGCCAGATACTGGTGTTTTGCTACTTAGAATCTGGAAATGGAATATATTATACTAAATGGATTAACAAAATCTAAGAAAGTACTCTGAATAACGGTTTGGAAATAAAAGCCCGAGAAGAAAATATAAGAAAGCGGTAACTAGGTTGTTAAGAAATAGAGAAGATGAGGTGGAAAAGGGAGCAGTTTAAGATATTAGACCAGCAAATAAGGGATTTATAGATCAAATGGAAAAATAGGAATGAAACAGAGGGCAATCAGATAACTTAATCCATACCCTAATGATACTATAAGACGCTAAAAGCAGGAAACAAATCCACTGATGGTACTATGTCTAGATGCTAAGAAAGCTTTTGACAGAACAGAATGGAGCTTTATATTTGAAGTAATGGATAAAATGAATTTTCCAAAGGAGATTATTTATTTGTTGAGCGCTATCTAGCAAGATTCGCAAGCAAACATTGAGGTTAGGGCTAGTCTCTCAGACAGTTTTCACATTTCAAGGGGCACCAGACAGGGTTGCCTCACCCCCCCCCGTTCCCTTTACCCTTGGCAGCAGTGATAAGGGAATAAGAAATGAGAGGATATAAATGGGATGAAATGGACCTAAAACTAGCAACGCCAGCAAATGATGTCTTAGTAACTTTAGCTCACCCTCAAACTGATTTGCCTAAATTACTTCACTTACTACAAAAATATAGGCCAGAATCAGACTATAAAATACATGTTGATACACCACAAGCGACAGGGATAAAATTAAATGAATTACACTAATTTGCGCAATTATACCCAGAAATACGCAGTGGAACCAAATTAAATATTTAGGTATGTGATTAACAGATTCCTGAAAAAGATCATAAAGGCTGACATATGATAACATAACTGAAGGTGTTCAAAGTAATTTAAAAAAATAGCAGAACCTAAATCTAGAGTTGCACCAGAGAAGAGAAGTTATTCAATGGCCTGTCTTATCACATGCCATATTCTGCTCACGGATAGAAGATAATCATATAACCAAGACTGATAAGCTAATAAAGAATTGTATATGGCAAGGGGCCAGGACCAGGGTAGCCTGGGAATTTATGAAATGATCTTAAGAGCTAGATGGTCTAGCAGCCCCAGATTTAAAACATTACAGTTTGGGACTAACATTTTCCTTCTATTTTAGATGCCAAAATAAATCGTGTAAACCTAAATAGACATGGTAATAGTGGCGATCCAGAAATACATCAGTCCGATATTTTAGAATTGATTTGGGGAGCAGAGCAGAGCAGAAGAGACTTGGATCCTCAGTACTTCAAGTGATAAAAAAGAAAACTGAGAGTACATTTAAACATGAGGAATTAAGTAGATGGAAATATAAAATATTGCCTGTGGGATCTTCAAAACCTGAAAACAAAAAGAGTGAACTGGTGGGATGGCAATGGTGAATTCAGTCCCTGCTACAAAGATACTGGCATGAGCTGATGACATCCCAAGGAATTTAAAGTGGAAAATAGCAAAAAAAAAGTTGCATTCCTGCAAACAAGCAATTAAAATATGAGGGAATTAAAGAAAGAAATGAATAGCAAATGCTAGCAAACAATAGGACATGTTTAATTGCCTCAATTTAACTGGATCAACAAATGCAGGAAGAGGGACCAGATGTAAAATAAAAATGATAACACAGGAGCCTCTACATTACTATTGAATGGTAACCAGAATTAAGGTTAAGACAGCAAAGATGGGAAAGGGTCTGCTGCAGGCTATCTCAACGAAGCTCTGGGAAAAGGGGATAATGGCACCAAGAGTAGCTATTAACCCTCAGAAATATGGAAACATTTGGTGGCAATGTCACTATAATCTTTTATACACTAAGTAAATTGTAAAAAGTGCATTTGATAATGCTGGGGGAGACGGAGTACACATTTCTTAGTCATTTTGATTAGTAGTAGACTGTAAAAAGGGACTGAATATAATAATTAGACGGTTGAGTAATCAGGAATTGCATATAAAAACATTATTTATTTTTTGGGAACATGGCAAAACACAGAAATTAGAGATATAAAGACAATATAATTTGGATAATAGTACTCTTAGGAAAAAAAAAAGACATAGTAAGGCACTGGAAACATTAAATCATCCCAACAATAAGAGACCTTGTTTCCTTGGTCAGTATTTACAAACCACAGGAAGAGATGATGGGAGGTAAACTGGTCAATAGATGGAGGCTATGGCTGGAAGGGACATAAAACCTACCCTTAGAAATAATGTAAGAATAAACTTTAATCATTGGGAGGCGAACCACAAACTGGAGTAAGAAACTACAGCATCATGTGACTAGGGATACAAAGGACAGACGAAGGAAAACATAAAACTAATATAAATATACAAATATGGTATTCTTAGGGTTAGGGAGGAGAGCAAGAAGAAAGGCAAAGGTATTATAAAAGTGACATCAGTGAGAAATCATTGGTGTGGCCATTTGTGACATTGGTGAGCAGGTAAAGTGTCTTTGACTATATATTTTAATTTGTTTTTCTTTGAAGTAAAAAAAGGATATGAAAGTAATGCAATATTGGTTACCAAGATTTAATAAATACAGAGCATATCTTAAAAAAGAAATATGCTTTTAAAATGCAGTAGAAAAAGGATTTGGTTAAGTCATTTTCTTCCATACGGATGCTGACTGCTTTTTTAGGATGATTAGCACTGCAGATCCTGTTGAATTTGAGAGCTTGCACTTTGGAAGGTTGTGTTTTTGTTTTATCTTTTAATCCATTACTGAATCTGCTAGCCATATTTTAAATGTGCGGTTCACTGCCATGTGGCAGTCTGCAAGTAGTGCTGGTTGGCATCCTTACTAAAGTGGACGTGTTATGGCCTTCAGGGATTTATTAGACAATTAATGTTAGACCATGAATGGAATTTATATTAAAGAGCAGGGACATAGCAAGCTTTTTATTTCTTTCACTTTAATACCACAATAACATTGATATGTAAGTTCCCCTGATTACAGGGTGGGGGCAATCATTTGTTGCATGCTTTCTGGATTACATTGTTTCTGGCTGTCCTGACTGGTGATATTGTTGGTCAATCATTCTGAAAAAATGCTGCGCCTTGTTGACTAGCACTGAAATATGCTCCTGTGAAACTTCATGCTCTGACCTGTAGCACCATGCTGTGTGGAGATCTCCAGATGCTTCCACGCCATGGTTTTAACGATACCTATCTGATGGCTTGACTTCCTCTGAATCACACAGTGGGGAAATCATGGAATTACACTACTGTACTTTAATATATCACCCCTAGTTCATGTAAGGGAGATGTTATTGTAATCTAGATGATGTTGAAGTGATACCTCAACCCCATGTACAAAATGGGGTTGTGGGTGGATGAATGGTTGTATTGATGGATGGGTGGATGGGTGGATAGATGTTTACATAACATGACTACAATTGGTAGCTATTTCGTCTATTAGAGTATAAACACACTCTGGGTGGAAATTCCAGTAAATATCATGGGATCTCAAAGAAGGGGAATGCAGCCTTTTGTCTGAGGAGATATCTGCCAGTGCAAACTAACTAGCTATGATTTTCCATGTGGCTGACAGGGTGTGCAATACAAGTCTGTTTTGCAACTTAGAAATCCTTATTTTATGATAAATGCAGAGTTGCTATTCAATTACTTACAGTTAATTTCACCACTGATAGAGTTACAGAGTCACTGTTATGCTTTTGAGCTTTAACCATTGTCTACTTGATTATACCAGCACTTCAGATGAGATCCCCTTTGTTTGCTGGATCACCATAATTTCATTTAACTTATTTTGAGCATATGATGTACTACGTGTACTACATGCAGACTAGACCCATTCCCCACTAGATTGCTTTTGCTTTGCCTGGATTGTCATGTTATCTACCAGATCACAGCCCCCTCACTTGAATCAGGCATTCTGACAGCATAATGGACAGCTCAGTGATGCAGCAGTAGTGTTGTCAGCTCACAGAAAGAGGTTCTCTATTCGATTCTCAGTTGGGGTGTCTTCTGTGAGGAGTCTGCATATCCTCCCTGTGTTCAAGTGGGTTTCCTCCGGGTGCTCTAGTTTCCTCCCATGCTACAAAGACATGCATCTGGAGTATTTTTCCCCAGGGGTCCACTTTGTAATTTCGAAATACTGAAATCTCGAATTTCAGTATTTCGAAATCACAAAGCCGAATATTCACATTTCCAAAACCAGCAGAAGTGCGAAATTCAAAATACCAAAGCACAGATATTTTGAATGTCTGCTTCCGGTGGTACGGAATGTGGATGTTTGGGTTTAATTTTGGTAAGTTTGCGTGTGTAAGTATGTTGGTTAGGGATTTAGTGTGTGTAAGTGTGTGTTGTGACTGCTATGTGTGTGTCTGAGGGACTGTAAGATATGTGGGTGTGTGTGTGTGTGTGTGTGTGTGTGTGTGTGTGTGTGTGTGTGTGTGTGTGTGTGTGTGTGTGTGTGTGTGTGTGTGTGTGTGTGTGTGTGTGTGTGTGTGTGTGTGTGTGAGTTTCGTTTGTGTTTCTGTTTGTGCGATCTTGGAGTTAGAATATATAAGTGGGGGGGCACAGCATCCCATATGGGAGGTGCATGGTGGCTTGCCCTCCTACTTATATGTAGTTTAAATATATTTGTTTGATTGTGGGGAGGGGGTTGTGTATGTTTATGTGTGTACTGTATGTGTAGCATACTTACGGGATTCTGAATTTCGCGGTTGTGTTTTTGAATTTGTGAGTTGTGTTGGGTTTTCGGCTTTGTGATTTAGAAATACTGAAATTCAAGATTTCAGTATTTCAAAATTACAAAGTGGACCCCTCCCAGGGCCTCCACTGAAAATTGGCTTTGTTCCAAGTTGGACTTTCCCAGTAAACAAATGTTAAACAAATAAATATTTAAAATATGCACTGGTCATTATATTTCTTTAAAAATATATTGGAATTTTCTGGATAGTTATACCCTATCTCAGATCTCTTATCCCCAGAAAGTTTTTCAGAAGATGGTGCATATTTGATTCCTGTCCTAAGGAACATTGTGGTTGTGATCGGTAGTAGCCCTGTTCCTGTGTAATTTGCTCCGTCCCTTTTCTAAACATTGTTCTTCTTCTTTTATCTCTTTTATAATATTTAATACTTCAAATGCAGTTGATTTAGACTTTGATTTTCATTTTCGGTTAATGTCTCCCTATGTTTTAAATAACTTAATAAAGTTCATAAAGAAATGTTAGTCCAGTTTCTAGACTAGACACAGTAACAACATTGACTTATCTGAGGTTCTTCATGACCTCATGTTGGCACAGGAGCTAAGGAATCACTAAATGCTGCTAATCCCTCATCTTTTAGTGCTATTGTACATGATGAAAGTCAGAATTATGATTTTTATTGAGGTTTCTTAGGAGCTGTTATCATTTCATTTGTCTTCTATATCTAGCGTTACATTCAGTGATGGTCTCTGGGGTTTTCTCCTCATCATTTTAACCCCCAGACTGGGAAGCACAACAGGGTTCCATTTTAAGACCAATTCTGTTCACTGTCTATATTTTGGCTCAAGGACAACTCATGCAAAAGTGTGGCTGGACATTACTGCTCTGCTGATGACATCTGCTTGTGCCTTGATTTTTTATAATGTGTCAGTCCTAAACTTCCAAGGCAGTATTAATCTTTTGTCATAGTGTAGTCAAATGAAACTAAAGAATTCCAGATTGTGTGCACTTGAAACTCTATATCATTTACAGAGTGACAGATTAAGCTCTGTTTTGATGGTATACAATTTCAATATTGTCCTAGAAAAGATTTCCATTAACGGCCATGTTGGTTGTTCTTCTTCTTTCGGCTTTTCCTGGTTAGGGGTCGCCACAGCAGAACTCCAGTCCGCTAATTATTGGCAGTAGATTTTTACAGTGCCGAGGTGCCAGCCCGATGCCCAACCTACAACGAAGGCATGCCCATTCACACATGTCTTTCGAATGCCACTCGACCGCGGGGAGGACATGCAGACTCCACACAGAAGGCGCTCCAGCCGAGAATCGAATGGAAGAACCTCTTGCTATTGTCAACGTATTTTGAATTAAACACCTTCTGTCATATGAAGACTGAGCAGTGCTTGTACATGTCTTAGTGCCTTAGTTTATTCAAGAGCTGACCAATGCAGTTCTCTATGTCTGAGGCTTTCCAAGTTGGAATTAGACTGACTGCAATTGGAAATGGAAGTAAATTAGTTGCAAATGTTCCAAAACGTTATCGCCACCTACTTACCATTATCTGTCATTAGTGTCAAACGACCTTATTCCTCTACCGTTACATTGGAGCCAGTGAGATCAGGTCATTTACTTTACCTTTTATGGCCTGGTTCTCTGTGACATAAAGAGCTGATTGTCCCTCATCACTGATTCTGTCTCTTGGGCTTTTAGTGCTTTCAAAGGTCTTTTACAGTCAGCAAGGTTTCTGCAATGTTGTACCAAATGCTGTACATTTGGAACTTACTATCAGAGTGCTTGGGTAGTCACCCTCCCCTGCATACATTCAAGACATTTATCAGAAATGACATGTTTCGAATAGGTTTTACAGTTGGTACTGTGTTAATATGACGTTTGTTTTACATTCTAGCTGTCAGTTCTGTCCTCCACTGTATTCTTTATTTTCTTTATTTTGTATAGGGAGGTTATTCTAACATTCTGGCTGCTGGCACAAGAATAAAACTGAATTTGAAAGACGGTGCACTGCAACATATTTTACTTTTATTTTTTTCTATTGGCGTGACTGAATTTTATCTAAGTCTAAAAGTAGTCTATCCCTGCATCAAGTCCTGCGTATAATCGGTATGTTACTAGAATGTAAGTAAATGACTTAGAGTTCATAGACCACCTTGAATTTTTGCTTTTATTGAGGACTGTAGCTTTTGCATTGTTAACAAGGCTGGTGTCAGTTCAAGGATCGCATTATTTAATTTCTGAACGTTTTTAGTTTTAATATGGTGATGAGAATGGACCTAATTCAGGGCATAAAGTAAACAAAATCAGTTTTATTTCTACCTTTGTACTCAGATTTGTCACTTACAGTCGTTCATATGGGATACCTGAATTGATAAAATATTTAACAAAGCTTGGAAATTATTGCTTATTAGCTCAGATGTCCCTACTGTTAGTGGAACAAGTTACTGCTTGCTTGTTTTGATATTTTATAACTGTAGAGGGGAGATATAGAGGCGAGAAGTTATATTTTGAGTAAGCAATTGGATGTGTTTGGTTTCTTCACTTAGCAGCAGACAAAGCACAGCAGGTGTACCTTTTATTTTAAGTAACCACAGTCACAAGGACATTGATGACTTCAACTTTTCTTTTCAGCCAGACTTCTTCCTGTGTGTAAGGAAAGATTTACAATGGGCATAATGATTACTTTGTCCAGTCAGCATTCATATTTTTGAATAATAACTGCTTTTCATTATACAATTTAAAACAATCAGGTAGGTAATCATATATTTGCAACAATCAAGAAGGTGAATCAAACAGAGCAGGTGCATTTATGCATTGTTCTTAAAAAATAAGTGGAGAGCCCATAGACTGAAAACAGGCCTGAGCCTACGGTACATTTAATCTGGAAGATACATTGTACCTTCAGCATCTTATCTGACTGCATAATATATATGTGTACTTTTCTCAAATAATTCTGCTAAATATAGAAAATACAGTTAACCTGTCATCAGATTTGCCTATTGATTCCAGTATAAGAGAAAAAAATGAAATTCAGAAAGATACTAAAATTAAATTAAGAAGCATGTTGCTACACATTGTACCTCAGTCATAATTTCTGGTAACGACATTCACCCTAATCCAAGTCAGTTCACGTTTAATATAATAATACATAACAACAACTATCATCTCAAATTAGACTCACAAAACAGACCTGCTGGAAATACACTTTAAAGCATTGTTTTATTTTATATACTATTCTAATGAAGTTTATTTTACTTTTTGGACAAAAGTTTACAATAAATACACTCAACGCACTATCAGATGCCACCCCTTCTCTCATTTAGATGCCAGTGAGACAGCAAAACATTTCATGGATCACATCCATGGTGCTGTACATAAAAATAATAAGCAAATAATCTTAATTTAATCTTAATTTTAATATTAGCGCAACCTACTTGCTCATCCATTTCCTTGAGTATAGTCACTGCTGACCTGATGTGTAAATTCTTAACAAAAGCTTAAACCAGAAACAGAAACTTTCATCAGTCTTCTCCCTAGATTTATAAACAGCAAGACCACAGCAATCTCTTATCCATTTTCCATAATTATTAACAGGCTGATCAAGGAAGGGTGTGTCCCTTCCACATGGATACAGGCACACACAGTCCCATATAAATATCTCCTCTCCATAAAATCTTGCTTCATAGGTTCATAGGTTGATACTAGGCTATCTGCCCTAGGGCATTTACAAGCCTAGCCAGAGTGTGTTTGGCTTTCGCCACCCTTTTTAGATTAGTTGACTGTGCCTCTGTATAGTAGGTCACAGAAGATAGCCCATTTAAGGTTAGTTTACCGTGCCTCTGTCTAGCAGTGACACACAAGAGATCCCAGGGGTAAATTTACGATCTCCCATCCAAACGTCAAGATTCTTCTTCAAGAGGGTCATTGAGGGGCTCTGTCTAACATGGATTGGGATTTTGTTCCAGAGTGAGGGGAGCATCTGGGATATGAATCTGTCCCTCCAACATGTTCTATTTGTTTCTGTGCTGAGGTTTAAGTTACTGGAGCATGTAGCTCTGATGGATTTGGATTTCTTGAGGTGAAACATGTCCATTAATTCTGGGTTGGACATGGCTTTATAAGTCAGGCACAGGTCTCCCCTGAGTAGGAGGTAAGCAACTGAGTAGAGCTGGAGTTTCTTTAGCCTAACTGTGTAGGGCATCTGTTTGAGTCCCTTGATCCTCTTGGTGAGGTACTTTTGTGGTCTTTCTAGTTGTAGTAGGTGTCAGGTAAGGTACATCCCAAATGGGGCATTGTATTCAATTATGGGCCTGATGAGTGATGAGTAGAGGGGCACAATGACCTCTCTTGATCTAGATGTGAACCCCTTCGTGATAAGGTGGGCTATATAGAATGTCTTTCTAACCACTTTGGCAATGTGATTGTCAAAGGAGAGATTGCAATCTACTTGGGTCCCCAAATCCCTAATTACTTCTTACATACTTAATGGATTACCACCTATGTGGTAATTTGTGGGCACTTTGTTTTTCCCAAAGGGGATGACTATGCACTTTTTGGCATTTAGCTTTAGGCCATGGCTCTGGCACCAGTTATCCGTCTCTTTGAGACCTTTTTGGAGGATGCTTGTGTCAGCCAGCGAGTCGATTATGGCCCCCAGTTTGCAAACTTTGTCAGCCATAGCCCTCCGGTGTTAGCCTGTACCTCAGAGCAATATATACCAAACAAGAGAGGTCCCAGGACTGAGCCTTGTGGGACGCCACTTGTAACTGGTTTAGAGTCTGACATGGCACCTGCAATTCTGACCATGTGGGTTCTATCCCTAAGCCAGTTTGCAACCCATCTTGTGACATAGGTGTTGATATTTAAGTTGGTGAGCTTATTTATGGTGCCCGGGTGGGGTATTGTGTCAAAGGCTTTTGCAAGGTCAAGGTAGGCTGTGTGGACTACCTTCCCTTTGTCTATGGCCTTGGTGACTGTTTCAAAGAAATCGACCAGGTTCAAGAGGCAAGATTTGCCCTTAACAAAGCCGAATTGGGTAGGATCCAGTGTTTGGAGGTTCCCAATGTCTTTGTTTATGAGTTCCATGATGATACGCTCCATAGCTTTGCAGACCAGGCTAGTTAAGCTTATAGGGCGATAGTTTCCGGGGTCTGTTGTGGCACCACCTTTATGGAGTGGGACCACTGTTGCTGTACACCATTCTTTGGGTACATATCCTGTTGTAAGGCTGAGACTGAATAGTGATTTTAAGTGAGGGTTCAGTTCTTCTTGGAGCTCGTGTAAAACGCAGCCTGGGCCACCGTCCGGTCCCATTGATGCTGTGTTTTTTGCTTTGGAGAGGGCAGCTCTCACCTGTGCATCTGTGATGTCAGGGAGGCTACACTCTATTGGGATAGTCATTTGCTCATTTGGGGGGGGGGGGAGTTTGCACTGAACCTGTCTGCCAGGATGTTTGCAATGTCTGTGGGTTCAGTGTATTTTTTGTCATTTTGCACTAACTCAGAGCATATCTGGGAGTTTCCACCCAGGTTTCTGACATAACTAAAGAAGGCCTTGTGATTATCTTTAGCGTCTTGTGCAATTTTTCTTTCAAAGCTAGCCTTAGATGATTTTATGAGGGATCGTAGTTTCTTGCTAGTACTGATCAGAGTTGCCTTCCCTTTCAGGGATTTTGCTCTATCATGTAGTAGCTTCCTCCTTCTGTTGTACAGCTTATTTATGGCTGGGATCCACCAGACAGGTCTCCTGCCCTTGGAGGAGTGTGTCTTCATTTTATTTGGGATAGCACGATCCATGCATTCCTGTAGGTATCCATAGAATGCATTTGTAAAGGATTCTGCGATTTGGGCCATGTTTTCCACTGGCCCTGGGGCTTTGAAGAATTCCACCTCAGATTTGAGAAGTGGGAAGTTTGCTTTTGAGAAGTTTTTGACCATGGTTTCCATTGCTGGGGGTGGGGACGGGATATGGATGTCCATAGTGATTAATTTATGGTCAGATCTTACCAATGAGGGGTATACCTCTGGTATGGAACATAGAGTCCCCATGTTGGCGATGATCAGGTCCAATATGTTTTCCCCTCTTGTGGGAGTGGTGACCAGTTGTTCCATAGCATTTGAGTTTATAAATTCTAGGAACCATTGGGCTAGGGTGTTGGGGCTTGAGTAGTGCTCCCAGTCTATGTTTGGGTAGTTAAAGTCACCCAATATAATGGTATTTGGAGAGACCTTCATATTCTCCAGTGTCTTCAGGAAAGCCGAGTGGGGTTCCTGAGTTTGGGAGGGTGGTCTGTAGCAGGCTACAAACTGGAAGGCAGTTTTGCCCACTGTTAGTTGCACATGGATGGTCTCAGATGCTTTGTGCAGTGCCACTAGCCTGGAGGTATGGATATCTTTGATGAATATGGATACTCCCCCTCCTCTTGTGGTTTGGTCCAAGTTTTGGGGCTGAAAAGCATGGTATGAGGTATAGCCTGGTAGTGCTGGGGTGCTCTCGGGAGCCTTAAACCAGGTTTCTGTTACTGCACAGATATCGATATTCTCCATACTGAGGAGAGCCTTGAGTGCATGCATCTTGAGGTTTAGACTTCTGGCATTGAGCAGCATTACCCTTAGTTTCTTTTTCTTTGTGTTGTCTAAGGAGGTGTGTTTGTCTTTTGAGCCTTGCCTAAAAAAGGCACTATGGGGGTGGCAAGAGCCTTGGCCAGTATTCGAAAACCCAGGGGTGACAGGTGCAAGCCGTCCCTAGTGAAGCAACGTGGCTTGTCAAGCATGTCATCCCAGGCTGACAGACACTGGATCCCCTTTGAGTGATGCCAATACTTTAGCTAGTTGTTGAAATTGATCATTTTGTCTTTATACTGTGGTATCACTCTTGGTGAGGGTAAGATGCTACTCAAGGTCAGGGTCATACCGGCCTGGGCCACATGATCAGAGAGCTCCTCTATGTCTCTTTTAATGTAATCCAGGGAGGTATGTCTCAGGTCATTCACACCAGCATGGACAATGACGGAGTCATATTTGTACTTTCTTTGGAGTGACCTGAGTGCTTGTGTTATGTGGCAGATCCTGCCACCCGACAGGCAGCTTACAGTGACCTTCTCCTTGTTCAGACTAGTGAGAGGGATGTCAGTGTGTCTGACGACAGAGTCACCTATTACAAGTGTATTAGGTGTGTTGTTTAGCCTTAAAAGGCTGTGACTGTGTGGCACACTGACTTTGTGAACTATGTGATATGTGGGTATTGTTGTGGGGTAGCGGTTGCCTTGGAGGTCTCTGTTGCTTGGGCAGATTTTTATTTAGAGCCTCAGAGTATGTTTTTGTGTGTTTATGTGCTTGGTTTGCTGTTGTGATAGGTCTATGTGAGACTGGATTTGTGGTGTGTGTGATTACCTTCTCCTCCAGACTGACCATGCCAGTACTATGTTGAGAGAGCTCAGCCTCCAGTTTGGCTATATAGTTGCATCTCTCACATATATTTGAGATTGTTGGGAAGAGGAGAGGGTGGTCTGTGTACATAAGGCAGTTGTAACATTGCCTCAGGATTCCCATATTCACCAGCTGGACTGGAGAGTAAACCTGAAACTGACTTTTGGACATGCCAGAATAGTATAACGAATTACTTTTTGACTTGATCAAAAAGGACCAATAGGGAGCCATGTACTTAAAGGGAGTATAAGAGGGTGTAGTGCTTTAGTTTATTAGTGCTTACTTATAAGACACTTATCCTAGCTACTGCTGGGTTTTAGAAGGAAAATAGAGTGCTTACTTTGAGATTTGGAACAGTTCTAAGGGAAAAAGTGAAGAGCAGACTTTGTGGAGCCAGGAATAGTTTAAACCTGATTAAGTGGCACTGCCCAATGCTGCACTATTTGCAAAAACACGCAAAACCATGCAAAAGAGGGTTTTAAGAGAGGGGGATCAAGGAGTTTGGAATTGACCCAAAATGGCCAATAAAACTACAGCTTCTAGGCAGTAACCACTCCCACAGGGGCAGGCAGGCTGTTCAGTGTTTACCACTGCCACTGATGAACACAGAGACTTCCCTTTAGCCCAAGCAAGCAATGGCCTCCAAGAAACTTACAAACAGTTCAGAACAGCAAATCTGTAACTGAACTTTTTTTAAAATTTCAGAAAGTGGAAAAAAAGCAAGATTTTTTTATTTTTATTTTTTTAAAGATAGCAGAGATACACAAGTAGCAACATTTCAACCATTCAACACATTCTCTAGTTCTTAATCATTGCTGGTTTCATGGACTACCTTTAACATCTGTCCTTTTAAAATAGTATAATATATAAATTTACTAATGCATGCTGCTTCTGGATAACAATATGTTTTTTTTATATTTCTTCCTTTACAAAGTAGCATGTACAATACCACCTAAACTATGTAGCTCAAAACAATTAATTCTCTCACAAGAACTGCAGACAGCAAATTTAAGAAAGTTTAGTAGCAGTGTGTTAATACTGCATAAACATTTCTAATAAATTCACATCTCCTTGACAAATAAAAAGTATATCACCACCAAATTTGTAATATCAAGAACATTTTTGTTCCCATACATTCAAAACTAATAACACAATATAAGTGAAAAGCCACCAACCAAAATTTATTATAACAAAATGTACTTCGAGCACACAAATTTAAAAACAAAATTAACCAGATATATGTAAGCGCTTTCATTTAAAAAGTTTTAAACTTCATCAGACAATCCGTTACACCACATCACTTCCTTTTATAACTTTTCATTGCTTCAAAAAGAAGTCACATGACTCTTCATAGGTTCATAGGTTCATAGGTTCATACTAGGCTATCTGCCCTAGGGCATTTATAAGCCCAGCCAGAGTATGTTTGGCTTTCGCCACCCATTTTAAATTAATTTTGCTATGCCCTTTTTCGAGGTTAGTATACTGTGCCTCTGTCTAACAGTGACACAGAAGTGATACCCGGGGTAAACCTACGATCTCCCATCCACTCATCAAGATTCCTCTTGAAAAGAGTCAATGAGGGACTCTGCCTAACCTGGACTGGGATTTTATTCCAGAGTGAAGGGAGCCTCTGGGTTATGAATCTGTCCCTCCAGCATGTCCTATTTATTTCAGTGCTGAGGTTCAAGTCTCTCGGTGTAGCTCGATGGGATTTGGATTTTTGACGTGCAGCATGTCCCTTAATTCTGGGTTGGACATGGCCTTATCGTCAGGCACAGGTCACCTCTGAGCAGGCGGTATGCCACTGAGTAGAGCTGGAGTTTCTTTAACCGGGCAGCATATGGCATCTGTTTGAGCCCTTTGATCCTCTTGGTGAGGTACTTTTGGGGTCTTTCCAGTTGCTGCAGGTGTTTGGTAAGGTACATCCCAAAGGGCATTGTACTCAATTATGGGCCTGATGAGGGATGAGTAAAGAGGCACGATGACCTCCCTAATCTAGATGTGAATCCCTTCATGATTAGGTGGGCTATATAAAATGTTTTTCTAACCACTTTGGCCACGTGGTTGTCAAATGAGAGATTGCTATCAACTTGGGTCCCCAGGTCCCTAATTACTTCTTCTGTACTTAATGGATTACCACCTATGTGGTAATTTGTGAGCACTTTGTTTTTGCCAAAGGGATGACTATACACTTTTGGCATTTAGCTTGAGGCCATGGCTCTGGCACCAGTTGTCTGTTTCTATGAGGCCCTTTTGGAGGATGCTTGTGTCGGCTGGAGAGTCGATTATGGCCAAGTTTGCAGTCATCTGCGAACTTGGTCAGCCACAGTCCTTCCGTGTTGGCCTGTACCTCCGAGAAATATATACCAAACAAGAGAGGTCCCAGGACTGAGCCTTGTGGGACGCCACTTGTAACTGGTTTGGAGTCTGACATGGCTCCAGCAATTCTAACCATGTGGGTTCTGTCCTTGAGCCAGTTTGCAACCCATCTAGTGACATAGGGGTTTATATTTAAGCTGGTGAGCTTATCTATAATGCCCAAGTGGGGTATTGTATCGAAGGCTTTTGCGAGGTCCAGATAGGCTGTGTGGACCACCTTCCCTTCCTCAATGGCCTTGGTGACTGTTTCAAAGAAGTCAACCAGGTTTAAGAGGCAGGATCTGCCCTTAACAAAGCCAAACTGGGTAGGATCCAGTGTCTGTAGGTCCCCAATATCTTTATTTATGAGGTCCATGATGATCCTTTCCATAGCTTTGCAGACCAAGCTAGTCAGGCTTATAGGGCGATAGTTTCGAGGGTGCGTTGATGCACCACCTTTGTGGAGACGGACCACTGTTGCTGTCGCCACTCTTTGGGTACATATCCTGTAGTAAGGCTGAGATTGAACAGTAGTTTTATGTTTGGGTTTAGGTCTTCTTGGAGTTCATGTAGGACGCAGCCTGGGACACCGTCTGGTCCCATTGATGCTGTGTTTTTGCTTTGGAAGGCGGCTCCCACCTGAGCATCTGAGATGTCAGGGGCAGCACTCTGCTGGGATAGATATTTGCCCTTTTGGTGGGGAGGGGAGAAGTTTGCTGAACCTGTCAGCTAGGATGTTGGCAATGTCTGTGGGATCAGTGTATTTTTGTCATTTTGGACTAATTCTGAGCATATCTGGGAATTCCCACCCAGGTTCCTAACATAACTAAAGAAAGCCTTGTGATTATCCTTAGTGTCCTGTGCAATTTTTCTCTCAAGCTGGCCTTTGACGATTTTATGAGTGCCCTTAGTTTTTTGCTAATACTGATCAGAGATGCCTTCCCTTTTGGGATTTTGCTCTATCATGTAGTAGCTTCCTCCTTCTATTGTATAGTTTGTTTATGGCTGGGGTCCACCAGACAGGTCGTCTGCCTTTGGAGGATTGGGTCTTGGTTTTATTTGGGATTGCATGATCCATGCAGTCCTGAAGGTGTTCATAGAATGCATTTATAAAGGATTCTGTGGTCTGGGCATTATTTTCCACAGGCCCAGGGCTTTGAAGGATTCCACCTCGGTTTTGAGGAGTGTGAAATTTGCTTTAGAGAAGTTTTTCACTGTGGTTTTCTGGGCACGGGGTGGGGTTGGGATGTGAATATCCAGTGAGATCAGTTTATAGTCTGATCTTACCAGTGAGGGATACACTTCTGGTCTGGAGCATAGAGTCCCCATGTTGGTGATGATCAGGTCCAGTATGTTTTCCCCTCTTGTGGGAGTGGTAACAAGTTGTTCCATAGCATTTGAGTTTATGAATTCTAGGAACCTTTGGGCAAGGGTGTTGGAGCTAGAGTAATGCTCCCAGTCTGTTTGGGTAGTTGAAGTCGCCCAATATAATTAAAACACACGCATGCCTAATACTATTATTAAGACAGTTTGAACAATTCAGTACTTTTGCCCCATATTTATGTAATACAATACATTTTTTAATTAAATTATCTAAATTTATATTAAATGGATAGTATATATATATATATATATATATATATATATATATATATATATATATATGAACCAGAACTATATATATATATTATACTCTATTAAATATTAAATAAAATTGATCTTTATAAATATAATAAATATAATAAATACATATAATGAATATATACCTCAATAACACTATTCTTAAAAAAATTATTTTATGGAATGGTATCAACCTTTTAAAATCCATGAATTTAAATATAAAAATAATAAATTATTAAAATAATATAAAAAAGTATATATTATTCTAAAATTTCTTAATAATAAATAAATATTTTATATTCATAAGAAAAGAATCAATTAATATTGAAAAAATCAAATTAACTCATTTAATCTCTAATTTTCTTTCTGTTTAATGCCATTAATTTTAATATTGGCGCTATTGTAGTTCTTTCATTTATTCCTGGCCATGTATCAGCTTGTAATTTAATTTGCCATTGTAATTCTTTTTGTTCGAGAATTAAACCCCAAGGGCTTCTATCTTCCATTTCAACATGATCTATAACTGTAAAATAAAATTGATGATTACTATATTCATTAATATGTTTAGCTAAAGCATTATTTACTTTATTTTTCTTAATAGAATATTCATGTTCATAAATCCTTTGAGATAAAACTCTCTCTGTTTTTCCTATATAAAATATAGGATAGGAATCACACATAGCTGCATATACTACAGCTTTTGATTTACAATTATACTTATTTTTTAAAAAATATTTTTTATTCTTTAAATAGAAAAATTGCCCTACTTTTATTTTATGGCACCAATTACAAGCTCCACACTTTTTCATTCCACTTATTGTATTATTATTTTTCTTATTTTGGGTATTTGATTTTAGTAGTTCTTTAAATCTTTTCCCTTTTCTATATACAATTTTAGAGAAACTATCTATATATTTTTACATTGAAAATCATCCATTAAAATTGCCCAGTTATTTACAAAAATTTCTTTTATCATTTGATGTTCTTGCGAATAAGTAATTATCAATGCTTTTGTGAATTCATTCTTATTTTCATCTCCTAACATTAAATTTTTATTAAATGTAGTATTTATTATAATCTCTTCATTAGTAGTTGCTATCATATTTTCAGCATCATTATTTAAATTAGTAATATTGATATTCTGCAATTTCAAAATCGGTGAAAAATGGCCACTTGATCTTTTTTGTGTTGCTTCTGTTATTAAATTATCTATTAGAGCTGGTGAGTAATTTTTATTTAAAAACATACTTCTTAAAAAATTACATTCTATTTGAAATTGTTCAAAATTAGTTACCATACGCGCCGCTCTAACAAGCTGACCTTTTATTACTGATTTTTTTTCTTTTTGAAGCAATGAAAAGTTCTAAAAGGAAGTGATGTGGTGTAACAGATTGTCTGATGAAGTTTAAAACTTTTTAAATGAAAGCGCTTACATATATCTGGTTAATTTTGTTTTTAAATTTGTGTGGTCGAAGTACGTTTTGTTATAATAAATTTTCAATACATACCGGTTGGTGGCTTTTCACTTATATTGTGTTATCAGTTTGTTCATTTGTAAAGACATGTTGCTAGACATTCAAAACTAAATCAGCATAAATACTTGCACAGGATGTACCAATCGCTACCCCAGTTTTCTGTAACTAAAATGAATTCTCAAATAATTTATTTATTTATCATTTGTTGACCGGGAAAGTCCGACTAGGTTCCACAGAGCCTATTTTCAGCGGAGGCCCGGGGAGAAATGCTCCAGATGCATGTCTTTGGAATGTGGGAGGAAACCGGAGTACCCGGAGGAAACCCACATGAACACAGGGAGAACATGCAAACTCCACACAGAAGGCACCCCAGCTGAGAATCAAACCGGAGAGCCTCTTGCTGTGAGGCGACAACGTTAACCGCTGCACCACTGTGCCGCCCACATTATTCTTTAAACTCAACTCTAATAATAAACAAATAAATTAATATGTACATTTGAATATTCAGTGTTGTTAGACAAAAAGAAATGGGCATTTTTAATCCTATAAGTATTACGTGTTACTGTAAATAAGGATTCTATGTATTACGTGTAACTGTAAATAAGGATTCTATGTATTATGTGTTACTGTAAATAAGGATTCTATGTCTGCTGTATGAAAAGGGAAATTATGTGATGAGCTGCATTATACCAGCGAGACAATTTATGCAAAAAATGACATGCGTCGTATGTGCATTATCTCATAGTTACATGTATTGTATGTACATTATCCTAATAGTGACATGCATCGTATGTACATTATCTAATAATGACATACATTGTATGTGCATTATCTAATAGTTACATGTGTTGTATGTACATTCTCTAATAGTGACATGCATTGTATGTGCATTATCTAATAGTTGCATGCATCGTATGTACATTATGTAATAGTGACATGCATCGTATGTACATTATCTAATGGTGACATACATTGTGTGTGCATTATCTAATAGTTACATGCATCGTATGTGCATTATCTAATGGTGACATACATTGTATGTGCATTATCTAATAGTTACATGCATCGTATGTACATTATCTAATAGTGACATGCATTGCATGTGCATTATCTAATAGTTACATGCATCGTATGTACATTATCTAATGGTGACATGCATTGTATGTGCATTATCTAAATAACTACACATCCATCATATGTACATTATAATAGTGACATGCATCGTATGTGCATTATCTAATAGTGACATGCATCATATGTACATTATCTAATAATGACATGCATTGTATGTACATTATCTAATAGTGACATGCATCGTATGTACATTATCTAATAGTGACATGCATTGTATGTGCATTATCTAATAGTTACATGCATCGTATGTACATTATCTAATAGTGACATGCATTGTATGTGCATTATCTAATAGTTACATGCATCATATGTACATTATCTAATAGTGACATGCATTGTATGTGCATTATCTAATAGTGACATGCATCGTATGTACATTATCTAATAGTGACATGCATTGTATGTGCATTATCTAATAGTTACATGCATCGTATCTACATTATCTAATAATGACATGCATTGTATGTGCATTATCGAAGTTACATGCGTCGTATGTACATTATCTAACAGTGACATGCATTGTATGTGCATTATCTAATAGTTACATGCATTGTATGTATATTATCTAATAGTGACATGCATTGTATGTGCATTATCAAATAGTTACATGCATTGTATGTACATTATCTAATAATGACATGCATTGTATGTTCATTATCTAATAGCAACTTACGTTGTATGTACATTATCTAATAGCAACATACATTGTATGTACATTATCTAATAATGACATGCATTGTATGTGCATTATCTAATAGTGACATGCATCATATGTACATTATCTAATAGTGACATGCATTGTATGTGCATTATCTAATAGTGACATGCATCGTTTGTACATTATCTAATAGTGACATGCATTGTATGTGCATTATCTAATAGTTACATGCATCGTATGTACATTATCTAATAGTGACATGCATTGTATGTGCATTATCTAATAGCGACATGCATCATATGTACATTATCTAAAAGTGACATGCATTGTATGTGCATTATCTAATAGTGACATGCATCGTATGTACATTATCTAATAGTGACATGCATTGTATGTGCATTATCTAATAGTGACATGCATTGTATGTTCATTATCTAATAGCGATATACACTGAATGTGCATTATCTAATAGCGTCATACGTTGTATATATATTATCTAATAGTAACATGCATTGTATGTGCATTATCAAATAGTTACATGCATCATATGTACATTATCTAATAGTGACATGCATTGTATATTCATTATCTAATATCGACATACGTTGTATGTACATTATCTAATAGTGACATGCATTGTATGTGCATTATCTAATAGTTACATGCATCGTATGTACATTATCTAATAGTGACATGCATCATATGTACATTATCTAATAGTGACATGCATTGTATATGCATTAACTAATAGTTACATGCATTGTATGTACATTATCTAATGGTGTCATGCATTGTATGTGCATTATCTAATAGTTACATGCATCGTATGTACATTATCTAATGGTAACATGCATTGTATGTGCATTATCTAATAGCAACATGCGTTGTATATACATTATCTAATGGTGACATGCATTGTATGTGCATTATCTAATAGTTACATGCGTCATATGTACATTATCTAATAGTGACATGCATTGTATGTGCATTATCTAATAGCGACATACATCGTATCTACATTATCTAATAATGACATGCATTGTATGTGCATTATCGAAGTTACATGCATCGTATATACATTATCTAATAGTTACATGCATTGTATGTGCATTATCTAATAGTGACATGTGTCGTATGTATATTATCTAATAGCGACATGCATTGTATGTGCATTATCAAATAGTTACATGCATTGTATGTACATTATCTAATGGTGACATGCATTGCATGTTCATTATCTAATAGCAACTTACGTTGTATGTACATTATCTAATAGCAACATACGTTGTATGTACATTATCTAATAATGACATGCATTGTATGTGTATTATCTAATAGTGACATGCATCATATGTACATTATCTAATAGTGACATGCATTGTATGTGCATCATCTAATAGTGACATGCATCGTATGTACATGATCTAATAGTGACATGCATTGTATGTGCATTATCTAATAGTTACATGCATCGTATGTACATTATCTAATAGTGACATGCATTGTATGTGCATTATCTAATAGCGACATGCATCATATGTACATTATCTAATAGTGACATGCATTGTATGTGCATTATCTAATAGTGACATGCATCTTATGTACATTATCTAATAGTGACATGCATTGTATGTGCATTATCTAATAGTGACATGCATTGTATGTTCATTATCTAATCGTGATATACGCTGTATGTACATTATCTAATAGCGTCATACGTTGTATATATATTATCTAATAGTAACATGCATTGTATGTGCATTATCAAATAGTTACATGCGTCATATGTACATTATCTAATAGTGACATGCATTGTCCCCCCCAAAAGGAGAGATATCTATACCAAGCGATTGCAGCCCCCCAAACATCTCCAACGCCCAAGTGAGAACTGCTCTCTCCAAAGCAAAAAACACAGCATCCATGGGACCTGATGGTGTCCCCGGCTGTGTGCTCCACGAACTCAATGAGGAATTAAACCCACAGCTAGGACAGCTGTTTAATCATAGTCTTACCTCTGGATACGTACCAGGGGTGGGGCACTGCAACTGTGGTCCCACTTCACAAAGGCGGTGCCTCCACCGACCCTGGAAATTACCGCCCATTAGCTTGACAAGCCTTATCTGCAAAGCCATGGAGAGGATCATAATGGACCTCATAAATAAAGACATAGGAATTTGCAGACTTTGGATCCATCCCAGTTTGGCTTTGTCAAAGGCAGATCATGCCTTCTAAACTTGGTTGACTTTTTGAAACAGTCACCAAAGCCATTGATGAGGAAAGGCAGTCCATACAGCCTACCTCGATCTGGCCGAGGCCTTGATACATACCCCCTTTGGTATCATTGAAAAACTCATCAGCTTAAATGTTAACCCATACATCACAAGATGGGTTGCAAACTGGCTGAGTGACAGAACCCACAGGGTCAGAGTTGCTGGCGCCATGTCAGACTCAAAGCCTGTCACAAGTGGTGTACCACAGGGCTCAGTCCTGGGCCCACTCTTGTTTGGCATCTACTTTTCAGTACAAGCAAACACAGGAGGGTTATGGCTGACAAAGTTTGCAGATGACTGCAAACTGGGCGCCTAGTAGAAAAACATCTGACACAGATATCCTTCAGAAGGGTCTCACAGAAATGGATAACTGGTGCCAGAGCCATGGCCTAAAGTTAAATGCCAAAAATGCATAGTCATACCCTTGGGAAAAACAAGGTTTACCTAGCTACCAAATAGGTGGCAATCCACTGAGCACAGAAGAAGTTATCAGGGACCTGGGGACCCAGGTTGATAGTAGTCTGTCATTCGACACCCATGTAGCTAAAGTAGTTAGGAAGACCTTCTACATTGCCCACCTTATCATGAAGGGATTCTCATCTAGATCAAGGGAGGTCATAGTCTCCCTATACTCATCACTCATCAGACCAATGATTGAGTACAATGCCCCATTCGAATGTATCTGACCCGACACTTGCAGCAACTGGAGGCCACAAAAGTTCCTCACCAAAAGGATAAAGGGTCTCAAACATCTGTCCTATGCTGCCCGAGAAAGAACTCCAGCTCTATTCAGTCGCCACCACTTGCTCAGAGGTGACCTTTGCCTAACATACAAGGCCATGTCAAACCCAGATTTGATGAATATGCTTCACCTCAAAAATCTAGATCCGTCAGAGCCACAAGGCGGGAGACTTTAAAACCCTCACGGCCATATTAATAGGACATGCTGGAGGATAGATTCATCACCCAAAGACTCCCTATGCTGTGGAATAAAATCCCAGTATATGTGAGGCAGAGCACCACGCTGGCCTTGTTCAAGAGAAATCTTGACCAATGGATGGGAGATCGCAGATATACCCCAGGGATTACCTCAGTGTCACTGCTCAACAGAGGCACAGCAAAATAATGGGTATAGTTCCCCATACTAAAGGGGGGTGGAAACAAAAAAAACTATGCTAGGCTTGTGTAAATGCCCCCCCCAGATAGCCTAGTATGAACCTATGAACCTATGAACCTATGAACCTATTATCTAATAGCAACTTACGTTGTATGTACATTATCTAATAGCAACATACGTTGTATGTACATTATCTAATAGTGACATGCATCATATGTACATTATCTAATAGTGACATGCATTGTATGTGCATTATCTAATAGTTACATGCATCGTATGTACATTATCTAATAGTGACATGCATTGTATGTGCATTATCTAATAGCGACATGCATCATATGTACATTATCTAATAGTGACATGCATTGTATGTGCATTATCTAATAGTGACATGCATCGTATGTACATTATCTAATAGTGACATGCATTGTATGTGCATTATCTAATAGTGACATGCATTGTATGTTCATTATCTAATCGCGATATACGCTGTATGTACATTGTCTAATAGCGTCATATGTTGTATATATATTATCTAATAGTAACATGCATTGTATGTGCATTATCAAATAGTTACACGCGTCATATGTACATTATCTAATAGTGACATGCATTGTATGTGCATTATCTAATAGCGACATGCATCATATGTACATTATCTAATAGTGACATGCATTGTATGTGCATCATCTAATAGTGACATGCATCATATGTACATTATCTAATAGTGACATGCATTGTATGTGCATTATCTAATAGTTACATGCATCGTATGTACATTATCTAATAGTGACATGCATTGTATGTGCATTATCTAATAGCGACATGCATCATATGTACATTATCTAATAGTGACATGCATTGTATGTGCATTATCTAATAGTGACATGCATCGTATGTACATTATCTAATAGTGACATGCATTGTATGTGCATTATCTAATAGTGACATGCATTGTATGTTCATTATCTAATAGCGATATATGCTGTATGTACATTATCTAATAGCGTCATACGTTGTATATATATTATCTAATAGCAACATGCATTGTATGTGCATTATCAAATAGTTACATGCGTCATATGTACATTATCTAATAGTAACATGCATTGTATATTCATTATCTAATAGCGACATACGTTGCATGTACATTATCTAATAGTGACATGCATTGTATGTGCATTATCTAATAGCGACATGCATTGTATGTACATTATCTAATAGCGACATGCAGCATATGTACTTTATCTAATTGTGGAATAACTTGTATCTTAACATATATGGACAAATGTTCTGTTAAACAGCCAGACCCTGAGACAATGTGGTGTATTGGTAGATCATTCAAACACTTATGTATATTTGGTAGACCACACATAATAGGAATAAGTGGTTTAGAAATATAAAAAATATTCAAACAAATATGGTATTAACAAACGTGTCACAAATAAATCATATAACACAGTTTTTACTTTTGAAATAATTTTATTTACTTCATATTTAGTAATCCTCACATATGTATTCTCATCAGCAGATAAAAATCCTTCATTTTGCTCATATAAAACTGCTTATCTATAATAACAATGGCCGTGCTTTTATTGTTTTTAAGACAATGTGCCACTTCTCTTAATTTGCTGGGATCTGCCTATTACCCAGTTTGCTATCCACAGGCAAGGTAGGAGTTTATATTTGGTTTGACTAACTTGCTTATGATGTCCAGGTTAGGAATGCTGTTAAAGGTTTTAGCATAATCAGGGAATGATGTGTGTTCTCATATGCCTTCATTCAAGGTCTTGGTAACTTATAGGTTCATAGGATCATATGTTTTTACTAGGCTCCCCAAATCTCTAACAAGTTCAGATAGGCTTGATATATGTAAGCTGGGGCTTGGGAGATGAAACAGTTACATGCAGTGGCCTGGCAGATAAATCCTTTACAGGTTTCCTGTGTCGATTAGAGACATAGGTGCCAAACCAGGGGTAAATTTCCTGTTCCCATCCAATTGTTCAGCAAACATTTACATTGAGATAAGGAGCCTGTTGCAGAGAAGAGGTAGTCTCTGGTTAAAAGACCTGTCTCTCCAGCAGGTCCTAGCTATATCACAGGTAAGGGTTAAGTCCTTAAAACAGGTATTTTGGGTGAAGTCTGTGTTGTGGCTATGCAAGAAGTCCATCAGAGTGTAGTCTGGCAATGTCCTGTATGCCAGGCATAGATCTCCCCCTCAAAAGTATGTAGGAGACAAAATACAGGGACAGGGCCTTGAGGCAGTCTGCATAGAACATTTAACTTACACCCTGTATTCTTTTAGTGAGAAAATTCTGTGGACTTTCCAATTTTTGGATATGCCTGGTTAGGTACATACCAAGGGGGCCACTGAACTCATGATTCTCCATACATCGCAACTGTACTACAGCATATAACAATGACATGTGCAACATATCTTCAAGACTCATTCCACACATCTCACACGTTTCTATTACATATAACATGTGGGTAGTGAAAATAAGACACACAACTAATATGCTCAATGTTTTTACAAAGAATTTGTTGGTTTTATGAAATAATAAAACTACAGTGCAAAAATAAGAGCACAGCCCTTATGCAACAGCATTTCAAAGGCAATAACACTTTAGCCAAACAGCTTCTTAGGAAGACTCGTTCCCTTGGGCTTGTATATTTTCATTAACAAACACATACATGCACCCAGTATCACAGTTGCCAGTATTGACATTAAAACCCCTCTCTATCTAGTTTTCAGTACTACAGTGCTATGCAGTTATCGCATGTGCCACAGAGCTTTTTCAAAAAAAAATAATAACCATGTTCAGCAGGCAAGACCTACCCTCCACAAACACAAACAGATTTGGTCAAGGGACTTCAGTCTTTCAATGTTAGAGTTAATGAAGTTCTTAATGTGTTACATTGTTTTGAAGATAAGTATTGAGAAGCTTACGGGTCTATAGCTGCCTGGATCAGAGGTGGAATCGCCCTTGCGAAGGGGGAGGACCACAGCTGTCTTCCATGCCTTAGGTACAACGCCTTATGAGAAGTTGAAGTTAAACAGATAGTGGAAAGGGTCTATGACACAATGCTTTATAGAAGCACATTGGCAGGTTATCAGGCATCATGGAGCTTGTGTCCCTCATGCCAGACGGAACCTTGAGGACTTATTCTGAAGCGATCTTTGAGTGGAGGCCTCCATGACATCAGTGGTATGGAAGTAAGATAGATTGATATAAAGGAAGAAATTTGCACAGAATTTGTTTACTAATATGCCAGCTATATCTTCCTGGCTTGAGTAAGCAGTGCCATTCTATGTTTCAGCTCTGAGCAGTGCCAGTATTACTTACTGGTTTGAGTAGGCAGTGCCATTCTATGTTTTGGCTGTGAGCAGTGCTGGGTATTGCTTCCTGGTTTGAGTAGGCAGTGCCATTCTATGTTTTGACACTGAGCAGTGCTGGGTATTACTTCCTGGGTTGAGTAGACAGTGCCATTCTATGTTTTGACTCTGAGCAGTCCTGGGTATTACTTCCTGGGTTGAGTAGGCAGTGCCATTCCATGTTTCAGCTCTGAGCAGTGCCGAGTATTACTTCCTGGGTTGATTAGGCAGTGCCATTCCATGTTTCAGCTCTGAGCAGTGCTGGGTATTACTTCCTGGGTTGAGTAGGCAGTGCTGTTCTATGTTTCAGCTCTGAGCAGTGCCAGGTATTACTTCTTGGTTTGAGTAGGCAGTGCCATTTTATGTTTCAGCTCTGAGCGGTGCTGGGTATTACTTCCTGGGTTGAGTAAGCAGTACCATTCCATGTTTCAGCTCCGAGCAGTGCCTGGTATTACTTCCTGGTTTGAATAGGCAGTGCCATTCTATGTCTCAGCTCTGAACAGTGCTGGGTATTACTTCATGGGTTGAGTAGGCAGTGCCATTCCATGTTTCAGCTCTGAGCAGTGCTGGGTATTACTTCCTGGGTTGAGTAGGCAATGCTGTTCCATGTTTCAACTCTGAGCAGTGCTGAGTATTACTTCCTGGGTTGAGTAGGCAGTGCCATTCCATGTTTCAGCTCTGAGCAGTCCTGGGTATTACTTCCTGGGTTGAGTAGACAGTTCCATTCTATGTTTCAGCTCTGAGCAGTTCCAGGTATTACTTCCTGGTTTAAGTAAGCAGTGCCAGTCTATGTTTCAGCTCTGAGCAGTGCTGGGTATTATATCCTGGCTTGAGTAGGCAGTGCCATTCTATGTTTCAGCTCTGAGCAGTGCTGGGTATTACTTCCTGGGTTGAGTAGACAGTGCCATTCTGTTTCAGCTCTGAGCAGTTCTGAGTATTAACTCCTGTGTTACATAGGCAGTGCAATTCTATGTTTCGGCTCTGAGCAGTGCTGGGTAGTACTTCTGAATTTCCTGGCATAGATGAAGAAGGACTTGTGTTTGTCTATGATGTACATGATTTTCAGTTCATACTTAGCTGTGGAAGATTTAAATTTGTTCCTAAACCTTTTGTTTACCTTCATGAGTTTGGTTATGAGGTGTGTTTTCATTTTGTTCGTAAGGGGCAGTATTTTTTCTTTTTGTAATATAGCTTGTTAATGCTAGGGTTCCTTCAAGGAGGTCTGTTTGTAAACCTGCTCAGTTTTTAATACAAATTGGGACTGAGGTCTTGATATAGGTATTAAGGTGAGAATAGAAGCTTTCAGCAAGTACATCTGTGTGTGTTACTGTATCTTTAAGGGGAATGGGGTCTCCTGAACCTCCTCAGGTCATCATCCAGTTGAAGTAAACTGGCCTTGGAGAAATAGCTGATGAAAGTAGGGTTTATGGGGGCTTTGGGCTTAGTTCTGACTGTGAAAACCACAGTGTGATGGTCACACTTAACCAAAGAGGTATAATTGTAGGTACAGAATAGAGGGCAATATATTTGTCATGACCAAATCCAAGACACTGGATCCCGAGATAGCAGAAAGTATAATCTGGTCTGATTACTTTGCATTGATGAAGTATTAGAAGCATTGAGCATATGTGTTTGTCATAGTGTAGGTGCCCCAATTTGTGTATGTTGATAATAAAATCCCCAATAAAATAGTGTTTCATTTGATTCTGAGGGAATCAAACTTGTTTAGTTACCTTATGGGTTATAGGCAACATGGAAGATATATGGGCAACATGGAAGGTATCGTATAGGTGACAAGGATGTGCTTATGGTTATTAGGATGTAAAGGAGTTTGAGTCTAAGCTTGTTTCCTGCCTTTCCTGTAACTAGTCAATTCCAGATACAGACTTGCTGTATCTAGGACTGTTGGTAAGCTTTTGAGCCCCCCAAGCCTTTCTGTGTTGGAGGGAAGCCTTCTAGCTTATCAGTGGGAGTGGTAAGCACTAGGTAGCCTATCTACCATGGAAAGAGTGTGTTTTGGCCTTGAAATTGTAGTTCATTGGCCGTTTGGGCAGTTTTTCCATCTCCTTCTACTTTCTGGTTAAAAGCTCGTTTTGTGTTTGGTCCCCACTTTTCCTATAACTAGTGTAGTCCAAGTACAGATTTGCTATATCCAGGACTGTTGGTAAGCTTATGAGCCCCCCAAGCCATTCTGTGTTGGAGAGAAGCCTTCTAGCTTATCAGTGGGAGTGGTAAGCACTAGGTAACCTATCTACCACAAGAGGAGTGGTTTCTGGCCCAGAAATTATAGTTTATTGGCCGTTTGTGAAGCTTTTCCATCTCTTTCAACCTTCTGATTTAAAAGCCTCTGTTTGCACTTGTTTACTGCCTTTCCTATTATTAGTCTTGTCCAAGTACAGATTTTCTGTATCCAGGACTCTTTGTAAGCTTCTGAGCCCCCCCAAGCCTTTCTGTGTTGGAGGGAAGCCTTCTAGCTTATCAGTGGGAGTGGTAAGCATCAGGTAGCCTATCTACCACAAGAGGAGTGGTCCCTGGACCAGAAATTTTAGCTATTGGCTGTTTGGGCAGTTTTTTCATCTCTTTCAACTTTCTGGTTTGAAAGCTGCACTTGTGCCTGTTTCCCACCTTTCCTATAACTAGTCTAGTCTGGTTACAGAGTTGCTGTATCCAGGATTGTTAGTAAGCTTCTGAGCCCCCCAAGCCTTTCTGTGTTGGAGGGAAGTCTTCTAGCTTATCAGTTGGAGTGGTAAACACTAGGTAGCCTATCCTCCATGGGAAGAGTGAGTTTTGGCCCAGGCATTGTAGTTTATTTGGCTGTTTGGGCAGTTTTCCATCTCTTTCAACTTGCTGGCTTAAAAGCCCATGTTTGTACTTGTTCCCCGCCTTTCCTGTAACTAATCTAGTCCAGGTACAGATTTGCTGTATCCAAAACTCCTTCTAGGCTTCTGAGCCCCCTAAGCCTTTCTGTGTTGGAGGGAAGCCTTCTAGCTTATCAGTGGGAGTGGTAAGCATTAGATAGCCTATTTACCACAAGAGGAGTGGTTCCTGGCCCAGAAATTGTAGCTACTGGCCGTCTGGGCAGTTTTTTTCCATCACTTTCAATGTTCTGGTTTAAAAGCCGCACTTGCACTTGTTTCCCACCTTTCCTGTAACTAGACTAGTCCAGATACAGAGTTGTTGTATCCAGGACTGTTAGTAAGCCTCTGAGCCCTGCAAGCCTTTCTGTGTTGGAGGAAAGCCTTCTAGCTTATCAGTGGGAGTGGTAAGCACTAGATAGCCTGTCTACCACGAGAGGAGAGGTTCTTGGCCCAGAAATTGTAGTTTATTGACCATTTGGACAGTTTGTTTGTCTCTTTCAACTTTCTGGTTTAAAAAAACACATCTGCGCTTGTTTCCCATCTTTCCTGTAACTAACCTACTGGGTAGCCCTAGAAAGCCTTAAACTGATACAAGCCTTCTAGCTTAGAAGAGAGACTTTGGAGTGATTAATTATCAGTTTTCTGTACTTTCTTGCTGTACTTAACTGTTTTCTGCCTAAACACAGATTTTCCAGCATTTATTGTGATTTAAAACCTTGTTTTTTTCACATATTGTACTTATTTGACTGCCTGCACTTTTAAAAAGTTGTTTTTGTTTAAATAATTTGTTTAACTGTTGTAGGCTACACACTAAAGTGTGATAGCCTTTTCTGATCGTTTGTAGTCATTTAAAGCTGTTTTAAGTGTATTTTTTACTGTTTTTGCCTTATCTTTTCAAAAAAACAAAAAACTAAAATAAATTCCTTATTTCTCACCTTTCTAAGCTAGTATAGTCCAGTTTTCAGGCTACTGCTGAAATCAGGGCTGTGATACTAGTTTCTGAGTTGCCCATACCTTACTTGGATAGAAGAAAGTTTCTCTGTTCACCTGTGATAGAGGGGAGCTTTCAGCAGCCTATCTGTCCCTGGAGGAGTGGTTCCAGTCCAGAAGTTAGTAGTTTATTGGCCATTTTGGGTTAATTTCTATCTCTTTAATTTCCCTACTATAATAACCATATTTGCATGGTTTTGTGCACTGGGCAGTGCTGGTTAGCTACGGTTAAATTATTCCTGGCTCCACTAAGTCTCCTCTTCAGTTTTTCCTGTGAAACTAGTCTGACTCTCAACTTAAGCACTCAAAAAGCATCTTACAGCTCAGCACTTGTTCAGACCTAATCGCAAGCACTAATATACCCTCACACTGATTGCCCAGCAGGGCAAGGCTCTTTATTCACCCCTCACCAACCAAGCGACTAAGCAGCTCACCCTACTATTCAGGCATGACCAAAGGACAACTTCAGGTGCACTCTCCAGTCCAGCTGGTGAATCTGGGTATCCTGAGGCAATGTTACAACTGTCAAATCTACACAGACAACCCTCTCCTTTTACAACAAAACACTAGCATATGTGAGAGATGCAATTGTACAGCCAAACTGGAAGCTAAGCTGTCTCCACCCAAGACTGGAACAGACAGTCAAGAGGAGAAGGTTAACACTTGCACCACACCTCCAGCTGCACACAGACCTACTAAAACAGCACTGACAAAAAATACACATAAATACACAAAATTATACTCAGAGGCTCTAAATAAAAACCTGCAAAAGCATCAGAGACCTCCAAAGCAGACACCCAAACAACCAGCACCTCCCATCACAAACCAGACAACACATAAAACACAAAATCAGTGTGCTGCATAATCACAACCCTTAAGGCGAAATAACATACCTAACATGCCAGTAATAGGTGACCCTATAGTCAGGCACACTGATGTCCCACTCACTAGGCTGGACAAGCAGAAGGTTACTGTTAGCTGCCTGTTGGGAGCCAAAATCCACCACATAACACAAGCACTCAGGTCACTCCAGAACAACTACAAATATGACTCTGTCATTGTTCATGTTGGTGTGAATGACCTGAGATGTACCTCCCTGGACTACATGAAAAGAGACATGGAAGAGCTCTCTGATCATGTAGCCCAGGCTGGTATGACCCTGACCCTGAGTGGCATCCTGCCCTCGCCAAGAATGATACCTCAGTATAAAGAAAAAATGATCAAGTTCAACAATTGGCTAAGCTTCTGGTGTCATTCAAAGGGGATCCAGTGTCTGTCAGCCTGGGATGACATGCTCGACAAGCTGCGTTGCTTTGCAAGAGATGGCTTGCACCTGTCAGCCCTAGGATTTTGAATACTGGCCAAGGCTCTTGCTGCCCCATAGTGCCTTTTTTAGGCAAGGCTCAAAAGTGAAACCCACCTCCGTAAACAGCACAATTAACAAAAAAACTGAGGGTTATGCTACTCAACACCAGGAGTTTAAATCTCAAAATGCATGCGCTCGAAGCACTCCTGATTATGGAGAATGTTGACATCTGTGCAGTAACTGAAACCTGGTTCAAGACTCCAGAGAGCACCCCAGCACTACCGGGCTACAACTCATACCACACGTTTCGGCCACAGAACATGGACCGAAACACAAAAGGAGGGGGTGTATCCATATTCATCAAGGATACCTACATCTCCAGGTTAGTGGCACAACATGATACCTCTGAGATCATCCATGTGCAGCTAACATCAGGCAAATCTGCAATGCAAATTGTGGCCTGCTACAGATCACCCTCCATGACCCAGGACCATCACTCCACCTTTCTGGAGACACTGGAAAACATGAAGGTCCTACCGAACACCCTGATATTGGGCAATTTCAATTACCCTACCATTCACTGAGAAAACCACTCAAGTACAAACTCCCAGGCCCAGCGCTTCCTGGAATTCATCAACTCAAATGCCCTGGATCAGCTGGTAAACTCCCTTACCAGAGGTGAAAACATATTGGACCTGTTCATCACCAACATGGACGATAGGTGTTCCACACCGGAGGTCAACCCGTCACTGGTTAGATCAGACCATAAATTAATCACTCTGGATGTCCACACCCCACCACCACCCCCAACTAAGGAAACCACAGTAAAAAACTTTTCTAAAGCAAACTTCACCTTACTTAAGACAGAGCTGGTAAGTTTCACAGCCCCACGCTAAAGGATAATGTTGCCCAAGATGCAGAAACCTTTACAAATGCACTCTATGAGCACCTACAAGGATGCATAGATCGTGCCATCCCTGGCAAAACCAAGACTCACTCCTCTAAGAGAAGGAAACCAATTTGGTAGACCCCTGCAATAAACAGGCTATACAATAGAAGGAGGAAACTAGTTCAGAAAAAAAAACAAATCCCAAGAAGGAAAGACATCCCTGATCAGTATCAGTAAGAAACTAAAGTCCCTCATGAAATCATCCAAGGCTAACTCTGAAAGAAAAATAGCCAAGGATTCAAAAGATAATCACACAGCCTTCTTTAGCTATGTTAAGAATCTAAGTGGCAACTCGCAGATATTCACTGAACTAGTACAAAATAGCACAAAATATACTAAACCTACTGATAATGCCACCATCCTGGCAGATAGATTCAGTGCAAACTTCACCCCCCCCCACCTCCAAAAGGGCCCACAACAATACCGGAAAAGTGTAGTGTCCCAAAAATCACAGATGCACAGTTGAAAACAGCCCTTTCAAAAGCCAAAAACACAGCGTCAGTGGGACCAGATGGTGTCCCAGGCTGCGTCTTGCACGAACTACAGAACGAACTAACCCCCCCACCTAAACACGTTGTTCATCCTCAGCCTCTCCACAGGCTACGTGTCCATATAATGGTGCACAGCGACGGTTATTCTTCCCCACAAAGGAGGGGCCACAGCTGACCCTGGTAACTATCGCCTCATAAGCCTGACTAGCCTGGTCTGCAAGGTTATGGAACGCATCATCATGGAACTCATTAACAAAGCCATTGGGAACCTCCAAACACTTGATCTGACCCAGTTCGGCTTTGTTAGGGGTTGATCATGCCTACTAAACCTGGTTGAATTCTTCGAGACAGTCACCAAGGCCATGGACAAGGGAAAGGTGGTTCACACAGCCTATCTTGACCTCGCCAAGGCTTCCAACACTATTTCCCACTCAGGTATTACAGAAAAACTCATCAGCCTGAATATAAACCCCTACGTCATGAGATGGGTTGCCAACTGGCTTACAGACAGAACTCACACGGTAAGGATAGCGGGCTCCAGGTCCGACTCTAAACCAGTCACAAGTGGTGTCCCGCAAGGCTCGGTCCTGGGAACCCTACTATTCAGCATATACTTCTCGGAAGTACAGGCAAACACAGGAGGACTATGGCTAACCAAGTTCACCGATGACTGCAAACTGGGAATCATAATTGACTCTCCAGCTGACACAGACATCCTCCAAAAGGGCCTTACTGAGACGGACACCTGGTGTCAAAGTCTTGGCCTCTAGTTAAATGCCAAAAAATGCATAGTCATCCCGTTTGGGAAAAACAAAACACCCACGAATTACCACATAGGTGGCAGCCCCTTAATACCGAAGAGGTAATAAGAGAACTGGGGACCCAGGTAGATAGTAATCTCTCCTTTGACAATCATATTGCCAAAGTTATTAGGAAATCCTTCTATGTGGCCCATCTAATTGCTAAAGGGTTTGCATCTAGAAATAAAGAGGTTATAGTGCCCCTCTACTCGTCACTCATTAGACTCATCATAGAGCACAATGCCTCATTTGGGATGTACCTCACAAGACACTTCCAACAGCTGGAAAGACCACAGAAGTACCTCACCAAGTGAATTACTGGCCTCAAACATTTGTCCTATGCAGCCCAACTGAAAAAACTCCGGCTGTACTCAGTGGCATATCGCTTACTCAGAGGTGATCTCTGCCTGACTTACAAAGCCATGTCCAACTCAGAATTGATGGATATGCTCCACCTAAAGAAATCCAAGTCACTGTGCTCTAGTGAGCTAAACCTTGCCACAACAATAAATAGAACATGCTGGAGGGATAGATTCCAGTCACATGAAACTCCCCATGCTTTGAAACAAAATTCCAAATGACATCAGGCAGAGCCCCTCACTAACACTCTTCAAGAGAAACCTTGACGAGTGGATGGGTAACAGAAAATACACCCCTGGGATCACTTCATTGACTCTGTTTGACAGAGGATCAGTTAATTAATCAATGGGGCTGCGAAAGCCGACACACTCTGGCTAGGCATCTAAATGCCCTCGGGCAGATAGCCTAGTACCTACCTATGAACATATGAAGTATATGAGTCTTGATGTGATGGAGTCACTGAGGTAGCCACACTATCATTTGCAGTGACATCATGTGATGGAGTCACTGAAGTGGATGCACTCTAATCATTTGCAGAGACATCATGTGATGGAGTCACAGAGGTGGATACACTCATCATTTGCAGTGACATCAAGTGACGGAGTCACTGAGGTCAATACACTCATCATTTGCAGTGACATCACGTGATGGAGTCACTGAGGTGGATACACTCATCATTTGCAGTGACATCATATGATGGAGTCACTGAGGTCAATACACTATCATCATTTGCAGTGACATCATGTGACGGAGTCACTGAGGTCAATACACTCTCATCATTTGTAGTGACATCACGTGATGGAGTCACTGAGGTGGATACACTCATCATTTGCAGTGACATCATATGATGGAGTCACTGAGGTCAATACACTCTCATCATTTACAGTGACATCACGTGATGGAGTCACTGAGGTGGATACACTCATCATTTGCAGTGGCATCATATGATGGAGTCACTGAGGTCAATACACTCTCATCATTTACAGTGACATCATGTGATGGAGTCACTGAGGTCAATACACTCTCATCATTTGCAGTGACTTCTGCAGTATAGGATCTGTGTGAGTGATGAGCATTGAGCCCTGGTAAGGACGGTGTGCCTCACAGTACTTAAATGTATGTTCAAAAGACTAGAAACTAACTAGTTATTTGTTTATTTATCCTTTGTTCACCAGGTTACTCCCACTAAGCTAGCAGCTTCTTTTCAGGGGAGACCCAAGGTGGTATTTATAATACTAGGTGAGATTTGATCAGAGCATCGGGGAACTTCCATGACTCTTTTTGATAGGTACCATGGGATCTTTTATATTCAACTGAATTACCACCAACTCAAGCAGACAGGGCCTTGCTTTAACATCTCATCTAAAGGACGGTGCACTCAGGAGTGCACCCTCCCCCCCAGTGCTGCACTGCACTTTCCTGTCAGGAATCGATCTACCCATTGTGGAAATAAAACCTGTAGCCTTTTCACCAAAATCGAGTGTGCTGCCTGTTGCTAACCTGTAGCCTTTTCACCAAAGTCGAGTGTGCTGCCTGTTGCTAACCCGTAGCCTTTTCACCAAAGTCGAGTGTGCTGCCTGTTGCTAAATGCAAATTTATTAGTAGCAACTTAAACACAGTCCATCTTCATACCTTCTTTTGTAAAACAGCATGGCTTGAAATCTAGTAAAGGCTATAAATACATCACCTAAACTTCATCCACTGATTTAATCATCATCAGCCATCTCTAAAATCCTATATCAGCAGAAACCCTGAAGGCTTCTTGGATTAATCACCTGTTTTTACCAAACACACCATTCAGCAAAATTTATTGAGCTCTACGATATTTTTTGTTTATGTATTTATTTATTTATTTATAACTGGCCATAAGCCATAGTCAGTGAAAGTCCATGGAATAAAGCTCCCCTCAACAGAATGTTTAAATTACAATATTCAGAAATACTACCAACTGTCAGTACATTTAACAGATAGAAGATACAGACTGTTTACAATATTCAGAAATGCTACCAACAGCTGTACATTTCACAGATAACAAATACATATTGTTTTCATTACACTGTGAAGAACTGCTGCTCATAATACCTTAATCAACACCTGCAACAGCTGGAAAGACCACAGAAGTACCTCACCAAGAGGATCCTGGGCCTCAAACAGATGCCCTATGCAGCTCGACTAAAGAAACTCCAGCTCTACTCCGTTGCTTACTGCCTACTCAGAGGTGATCTCTGCCTGACGTACAAGGCCATGTCCAACCCAGAATTAATGGACATGCTCCACCTCAAGAAAACCAAATCTCTTAGAGCCACACGCTCCAGGGATTTAAACCTCAGCATAACAATAAACAGGACATGCTGGAGGGATAGATTCCTGTCCCAGAGACTTCCCTCGCTCTGGAATGGAATCCCAATTTATGTTAGGCAAAGCCCCTCACTGACTCTCTTCAAGAGAAATCTTGACGAGTGGATGGGAAATCATAAATTTACCCCTGGGATCACTTCAATGACCCTGCTGGACAGAGGCCCAGGAAACTAATCTAAAAGGGAGGCGAAAGCCAACACGTTCTGGCAAGGCTTATAAATGCCCTTGGGCAGATAGCCTAGTACCTACCTATGAACCTATGAACCTATGACTATATCTGACAGATAAATACAGATTGTTTGCATTGCAATATTCTAAGAAATGCTACCAACAGTCAGCACGTTTCATGACTAACAGATATTATTTTTCACACTACAGCATTCAGAAATGCTAAAAACAGTGAGTGTATTTCATGGATCACAGAAGCATTGTAGAATGTAGTCTTAAGTACAAACCATACAGATTATTAAGTGTTTGCATAAATGAAAGTTAACACACTTATATAAAATGCAATAAATTACAGTGAACCATGACAAAAAATACAGTAAACCATGACTTAGTGTCAAAGTGTGATCTGCACTGCAGCATTCACTGTAAAATTGGTCGGCTAACAGTTTATTATTGCTGAGGGGTGAGTGTAGAATGTACACATTACCATCATTTATGGCAGTATTATAGTTACAAACCTAATGGTGTGCAAAGTGTTTTTACAGCCTTTCTGAAGGAGATCTTGCTACTGTTTTGTTGAGCAGAATTAAGGATGTTTTTATAGTTTCTGGAAATCAGAGTTTGAACAGTTTACATTAGAAACGTTATTAAATACTCCCTGTTCACAACAGCACTAAAACCATGCAACAAGAACAGATGCAATGATACTTGTCACGTTACATAATCTTTTTCTATTCTTCTCACCCGCCCATATAATACTATATTACACCTGCAGTCATAATCATTTACCTATTCAGTAAGTAGCATCGGTAATAACATATCATATTTGCTCTGTTTTTATTTATTTTGATTTATAAGCTTATAGTTAGACACAAGGCGAACAGACTTCAGACTATTGTGTCCATCTGCCAATTCAGCCCATATTTCAGTTGTTCCTTTTATTCTCAAGTGGAGCTATACAAGATTAACCTTGTGACAGTCTGTGACTATCCATTCAATTATCAAGATTCACTTTAAAAGTGGCTATGGAGATGCTTGTTTTGACAAGTAGTGGAAATTTATTCCAAAAGTTTCAAAAGTTGGGTATGTGTTGAGATAAGAATGCGTCATGTCATTGTGTCTTATTAATTCAGTGATGAAGATTTAGGTCCTTGGCACATGTATTTGGGGAACCATTTGTTCTGCAGAAGTGCAGAAAGTCACCTGCGCCAGTGGCATAGTAGGATAAAGCCCTGACTATGGCCCAGGTGACCTGACTATGACCTAGGTGACCTGAGTTTAAATAGTGGCTTGGATGCTTGATGGTGCAGGCAAAGAGGATGGGTAAGACAATCGTAGGGAAGGGAGCCTGTATGTTTAGGTTACATTTACATTGATTGATTTCTCTGGGGGAGGCTGAGGAAACAAGTATGTGATGCTGCCTGCAGGGGAAAGGGACGTCTTGATGACATCAGACATCAGCACCTTGCAGAGGTGAGGATGACGTAACATAATTCACACTGCATGCCCCACCCCGCCATAGGCTGTTACTGGGTGTGGGCAAGGAATAAGATGGAAAAAAAAAGAAAAAAAAACCTTGAATCACCCCTCATGGCTGACTAAATGCTGCCCCCACCCTTTGACTGACTCTCACATGATGATGAAGGAATGAATGAGTTATTGTCCAAGAGGATGATATTGACGATGAAGAGGCAAAAAGTGAAAAGTGAAAAAAAGAACCAAACACCCTAATACTGGGTGATTTTAACTACCCTGCCATTAACTGGGAAAACTACTCATGTCCCAACACCTTTGCTCAACGGTTCTTGGAATTCATAAATTCCAATGCCCTGGATCAACTAATCCATAGTCCCACCAGGGGCTCCAATATCCTAGACCTGGTCATTACCAACATGGCAAATCAATGCTCCATACCTATGGTCACCCCCTCGTTAGTCAGGTCTGACCATAAGCTAATCACCCTTAGTCATCCCACCCCACCCCCAGTAAAGAAACCACCATAAAAACTTCTCCAAAGCCAACTTCATGCTACTCAAGTCAGAAGTGACAAACTTCATGACACCCATGCAGGCGGAACTGAAAGTTCAACTGCTGAATCCTACACTAAGGCACTGTCACGAGCACATCCACTCATGCATGAATTGTGCCATCCCAAATAGAACCAAAATGCTCTCATCCAAAAAGGAAGCCAATCTGGTGGTCCCCTGCCATAAACAAACTTTACAACAAAAGGAAGAAACTTTTGCAGAAGAGGAAAATCCCAGGATGCAAAAACTCCCTTACTAGCCTCAGTAAGAAACTGAGATGCCTCATAAAATCCTCCAAAGCTAGTTATGAAAATAAAATTGCCAAAGATTCCAAAGACAACCACAAAGCATTCTATAAGTATGTCAAGAATCTAAATGGCAATGCTCAGATCTGCTCTGAGCTAAAACAGAATGGCAATAAATATACTGATCCAAAGGATATTGCCAATATCCTGGCAGATCGATTCAGTGCCAACTTCACCCCCTCTCACCCCTAAATGGCCCATCTCAATACCGGAAGATTGCCAACTTCCAGTAATAACGGCCACACAGAGACTAAGCGGACGCTGTCAAGCCAAGAATACAGCATCCATGGGACCAGATGACATCCCGGGCTGTGTACTACATGAACTACAATATGAACTGGCACCTCACCTAAGTGTCATGTTTAATCATAGCCTCACTTCAGGTTTCGTGCCCACTGAGTGGCGCAGAGCTACAGTTATCCCAATCCACAAGGGGATCCACCTTGGATCCCGGACTACCGTCCCATCAGTCTGACAAGCCTTATCTGCAAGGCCATGGAGCGTATTATCATGGAACTTATAAACAAAGACATTGGCAACCTTCAAACACTGGAACCTCCCAGTTTGGGTTTGTGAAGGGCCGATCTTGTCTCCTGAGCCTGATTGACTTCTTTGAATCAGTCTCAGAGCCATGGACAAGGGTAAGGTGGTCCACACAGCCTATCTAGACCTTGCCAAGGCCTTTGACACCATCCCCCACTCTGGAATCATAGATAAACTTACTAAGTTGGGTATTAATCCCTATGTCACCCAATGGGTTGCTAAATGGCTTACTGATAGAACCCACACTGTAAAAGTAGCAGACTCCAAATCCAGCTCCAGACAAGTGACAAGTGGAGTACCTCAGGGTTCAGTCCTGGGCCGCTCTTGTTTGGCATCTACTTCTCTGAAGTACAGGTCAACACTAAGGGACTCTGGTTAACAAAGTTTGCAGATGACTGCAAACTGGGAGCCATTATTGAATCCCCAAATGATGTGGATACTCTACAAAAGGGCCTTACAGAAACAGATGCTTGGTACCAGAGCCATGGGCTCAAGCTCAATGCCAAGAAATGTATTGTATTCCCTTTGGGAAAAAACATGTATCCATGAATTACCATATAGGTCGCAGTACACTAAACACAGAAAGTGTGATAAGAGACTTAGGGACACAGGTGGACAGTGGTCTCACCTTCGATAACCACATCAACAGTCAGGAAATCCTTCTATGTGGCACACCTCATCATGAAGGGCTTTTCATCCAGGAAAAAGGAGGTCATTGTCCCACTGTACTCATCCCTCATTAGACCCATTATAGAATACAACGCCCCATTTGGTATGTACCTCTCAAGACATCTGCAACAACTGGAAAGGCCTCAGAAATACCTCACTAAAAGAATCACAGGCCTAAAGCAGGTGCCCTCGCTGACCACCTTAAAAACTCCAGCTATACTCATCTCTGCTTAACATACAAGGCCATGTCAAACCCAGAGCTGTTGGACATGCTACACTTAAAGAAATCCCAATCCCTCAGGGGATCTAAACCTTGTCATCACAATAAACAAAACATGCTGGAGGGATAGGTTCCTGACCCAGAGACTCCCCAGACTCTGGAATAGATTGCCCATACATGTCAAGCAGAGTGCCTCTTTGGACCTCTTCAAGAGGAACCTTGACGTTTGGATGGGTGAAAGGAAATTCACCCCAGGGATCACGTCAGTCGCCCTGCTAGACAGGGGTCCAGGAAAGTAAATAATGTGGGAAGAAATAGCCAGGGAATTGTTATGGCTAGGCTTGTATAGGCCCTAGGGCTGATAGCCTAGTACCAACCTATGAACCTATGAACCTATAAAGAAGGGTAGAGTTGTTCATGCTTTGATAGGACTAAGCACAAATTATGCTAGAATAATCAATAAGAAAAAACAAGTAAAGGGAGAAGGCTGACACCCTATCAGAACAACCAAGGGATTCACGGCCTGTGATCTTTGCGGTTAGGGATCTCAGAGCTCTTCAAGCTGCATGATGTACTTGGATAGGTACTTACCCAATTCCTGGCAAAGGGAGCATTATATTCTATAAATAGCCTAAAGAGAGAAGAACAAAGGGGAGGTAAAACTTATCTGGATTTGGAGAAGATTTCTTTGTAAAATTAGCTGGGAAAAAAAAAAGATTTTCTAACTACCGAGGAGACATGATGGCCAAAAGATAGTGGGTTCTCTACAAAGGTAGCCAAATCTCTTATGAATGTTTTCAGTTTGAAAGCACTCTCTCATCCCCACAAAACATGTGCACAGTTATGCTACTAAGGCTAAATTGCAGGTCCCATTTTTTCATCCATTTCATTAATCATTTATTGCTAGATCTCGGAAAACAGTTGTTGACAATCTCCACATATTTATATTTTGTTTACTGGGAAAGTCCAACTGTGACAGAGCCCCAGGGATAAATGCTCTAGACACGTCTTTGGAATGTGGGAGAAAACCAGAGCACCCAGAGGAAACCCACATGAACACAGAGAGGACATGTAGACTCCATACAGACAGCACCCCAGCCAAGAATCAAACCAGAAAACCTCTTGCTGTGAGGTGACAGTGCTAACCACTGCACCACTGCACTGCCCAATAATTCCCAACAAACTCTTCATATGCATTATGATAAAGAACTTAACACTGAATGAAACAAGGACTAAAATGATGATTTTTAACACATTTCAAAACCTGAAAAGAGGCCACTAGCCTAGTGGGACTAACCCGGTCAACAAAGGATAAATAAATAAATAAACAAAATAAACTTAAAAAGCTACCTAAACTAAAAGCACCTCTCGCTTAATAGTACTCAAAGCACTGAATAAGTATTCTACTTTAAATACATTGGTCTACCTCTTGAGCCTTCTTTAACTACATCAGCAGGGCTGGCATTTGGTCACCTGGTTCCCTAGGCAAAACGGCTTCAAGGTGCCCTCACCACCACCATCCAATGCCTCCATCTTGGTCTACCTACACCATCCAGATTACTTTTTTCTTCCTTTTTCTCACAGTTTATCTTATTCTTCAGTTCTACTTATATTCATTATTCATTCAACACATTAAAAAAAATCTTTGCTATAAAAATATAAACAAATAGATACTGGAAAACTTCCCCTCTTACATCAGCACCCTAGGATGCTGCATACTTATGCTTAAGGCCAGCTATGTACATTTATGTATTTAACATTTGTTGACTGGGAAAGTCCAACTAGGACAGAGCCTATTTTCAGTAGAGGGCCAGGGAGAAGCATTCCAGACACATGTCTTTGGAATGTGGGAGGAAACCAGAGTAACTGCAGAAAACCCATGCAAATGCATGGATGACATGCAGACTCCACACAGAAGGCACCCCAGCTGAGAATCAAACCAGAGAACCTCTTGCTGTGAGGAAACAACATTAGCCGCTGCAGCATTGTGCCTGCATCAGTTCACACCAAAACTACCAAAACAAAATAAATAAATACAGTCATGATTTTTCCAGATAAGTCTCCTAATTCCTCAGTCCTGAAATGCAACTGCAACTGCAATGGGAAAAAAATAGTAGAGACAGAATCATGACTGTCCCTTTTTATTTATACTTCTAAAAAAATCAGTTGTTTACAACTATCATCTGATGATAGCATTTGTCACTTCATCCTTCTCTCTCTCCCCAAACACAGAATCACTGTCAAAGTATCTTATCAAAAATAAGTAGAGGCAAGTCTTCCACACTCCCTGAACTTACTGTATACTAACTCCGCAGTCACACAAAGTCAAAGAAGAGAGAACTCTCCCTAAAGAAGTGAATCATTGCAGGCAATAATTTCCTATGGAAACAAAAACATACAGCATTATGTGGTTCGTCCTTTTTATTCTGTGGGCTACTGAAGCTCAAACAATTTCACAATAAGCATGTACAGGGAAGCCATAAAGTGGGGGTGAGGGTCAAGCTCCTTTGTTTTATAAAACTATATTTTTTGCTGTATATGTGTATAAATATGTCTATGCACATACAGTTAAATTTGTTCAGTATAGGTGTCCCGCATGCTAGGACCACATAAAAATAGGAAAGTGTACCAAACACAAGAAGCATGACTCTCAACTTTTATCTCCGTTATTAGGGACAAAGCAAAACATATGTATTTATTTATTATTTTATTTATTTTATTTTACATTTGTAGACCAGGTTAGTCCAGCTGGGTTGGAGCTCTTTTTCAGTGGAGACCCGGGGAGAAAAGCTCAACAAAAAACATAGACACTTAATTATGTAACCAAAGTAACATAATACATAGATATATAATCAATAGTTTCCAGAAAGAAAAAAAATAAGCTTAGTTTAAAATGAGACATATAGAGTCAAATGTCAGCATAGCACATCTGGTATAGTACAGAGTAAAAAAGAGACAGAATATTTACAGTCATCATCTTCTATTCAGCAAAGAAATGGGAAGGCACAATAATTTCTATTAGAGTCTATAGTAAATAGACAGGTGCAAGGTGGGGAAGCTATAAGAATAAGGAGTAATATAGAGAAGCATAGTGGTAGAAAAAGGAATTTGGGTGACACAGGAGTGAAGGGGGGCATGTTGGGAGGGAAGAGTAAGGGCAGTCTGAGGAATGATTACACTGACATAGTCTTGCATTGCTTAGGTGTTTTTTTACCAAATTTTTGAACTGGAGTTTAGGGTTAGTATTTTGAATGTGTAGTGGACGTTTATTCCAGCTGTCTGTTGAGGAATAGCTGTAGAGGTTCTTGCCAATGTTAATCTTTGGTTTGTATATAGAAAGGATATGTTGTTCTGAGCTCAGAAGAGTTCTAGGCAGGAAGTAGGGGAAGATGATAGAGTTAATGCTGGGACAGAAAGAGGGCTGGTGTAGAATACAGTGAATTATCTGAAGCTGAGAGAGGACAAGGTTGTTGGAAAGCTCTAGCCAGTTTAGCTTCCTGAGTGCTAAGCAGTGGTGTGAATAGTGTGGGTGTTTGGCAGCAAATTTGGCCACCTTGTTATAAATGGATTCCAGTTTACAGAGAAGTGTGCTTTGTAAGTTGGTGAGGATTTGAAAGCCATAAAGAAGGGTAGGTAGTAGGTAGGTATGGGATAGGGCTGTTTTGGCTTTATTGGATAAAAAGTTTTTGTTCCTGTGGAGGAGTCCTAGTTTTTGCTGGGTTTTTTAATGTTACTGAGTACATGTAGGTCAAATTTCAGCTAGTCATTGATAATGACCCCAAGTAGTTTGGTATGAGTTTCAACTGTGATGGATGTGTTATTGTGAGAAGTGATAGAGAAAGAAGGTTTACGAAGATTCATAGATTTTGGGATGAAGAGCAAGAGTTTAGTCTTTTTTGGGTTTAGGATTAGCTGGTTCTTGCTGAGCCAGTTTTCTATAGACAAAAAGGAGTTCTGAGTTGTAAGTAAATCGGGAGGGTATTGGCTATGGTGATGACTGTGGAGTCATCAGCATATTGTACCAGTGATGACTGTGGCGTGGATATAGATAACTGATTCATGAATATATTAAAAAGTAGTGGGCCCAGTATTGAACCTTGGGGGACCCCATTCTTTATAGGAAGTTCTGGGGAGATAGCAGAAAGCCATTTAACTGATTGTAAATGATTGCTGAGGTAGCTAGAGAACCAGGAGATAGCAGAGGTGGATAGGTTGAGTTCACAGAGTTTGTCTAAGAGGAGGGGGTGAGAGAAGGTGTCGAAAGTTTCTGAGGTCAAGAAAGAGGAAAGAGATTAGTTTGTTCTGGTCTCTGGCTTGTGAGATGGTGTTGATGAAGGAAATGACGGTGGTAGAAGTACTGTGGCCAGGGCAAAAGCCATGTTGGGTGGGAGTGATTAGGTTCTCTTGTATGAGGTTTGTGTACACATTTTTCCAAGATCTTTGAGAGGGGTGATAAGATTGCTATGGGCCAAAAGTTGGACAGTTCAGTAGAGATGCCTCCTTTATGGATAGGTAAGGTGTAGAATTTTTTCCAAATTGCAGGGCCGTCAGCCTCAGTAATGGATCGGTTGATGAGAATAGAGATGGGTAGGGCAATGGAGTTGGCTGCTTTCTGGAGAAAGAGTGGAGGGAGACCATCTGTTGAGGGGGAGCAAGTTTTAAGTTTAAGAAGCAGGGATTTAATGTAGTTGGTGGATACAGTTTTAGGGAGAAGAATAAGGAGGTGTTAGAGAGTTTGAGAGGGTTGGTGGGTGGGGTATTGTCAGTGTTGGAATTAGGATGGCTGGTTAGTTTGCTAATGGAGTTTATAAAATACGAATTAAAGTAGTAGCAGTCTGAAGAGGAGTGTTTGAAGGGCTAGGTTAGGGAGAGGAGGGGTTGCCTGGGAACCCTAGGGAAAAGGCCCCAAATGATGGACACTTTTAAGTAGACCTCTTAAATGTCCCTATTTTGGAGGAACATTTCTATTTTCAGGTCTGATTTAGTTAAAGTCCCTATTTTTTGAGGTATATTCCTATTCTCAGTCTTGATTTACCTCCTCATACAATTTTGTGAATCCACCTCATCACGTGTAATTTGTGAAGTGGTACAGTACAGAGAAAACCAAATTACATGACCAACATACTAGTGACAATAATTTAAAGAAACAGGACACACATTTTGCAACTCCCTTTTTCTGAACACACAGCTTTTCACACAGCTTATCTAGATCTCGCCAAGGCTTTCGACACAATCCCCCACTCTGGAATTATAGATAAGCTCACTAAACTAGGTATAAATCCCTATGTCACAAGATGGGTTGCCAACTGGCTCACGGACAGAACCCACACTGTGAAAGTAGCGGATTCCAAATCCAACGTCAGTCCAGTGATAAGTGGAGTACCACAGGGTTCAGTCCTGGGTCATCTCCTGTTTGGTATCTACTTCTCTGAAGTGCAGGCCAACACAGAAGGTCTTTGGCTAACAAAGTTCGCAGATGACTGCAAACTAGGAGCCATAATCAAAACTCCTAACGATGTGGACAAACTACAAAAGGGCCTCACTGAGACAGATACCTGGTGTCAAAGCCATGGCCTGAAGCTCAATGCCAAAAAGTGTATTGTCATCCCCTTTGGTAAAAACTCTGTACCCATGAACTACCACATAGCTGGTAGTCTACTTAATGCCAAAAATGTGATGAGACCTTGGGACACAGGTGGACAGTAGTCTCTCCTTTGATAATCACATCGCCACAGTGGTCAGGAAATCCTTCTACATGGTTCATCTCATCACAAAAGGATTCTCATCCAGAAAAAAAGTGGTCATTGTTCCCCTCTACTCATCACTCATTAGACCCATTATAGAGTGCAACGCCCCTTTTGGTATGTACCTCACAAGACATCTACAACAACTGGAAAGACCACAGAAATACCTCACATAGAGGATTACTGGACTCAAACAGATGCTCTATGCAGACCGTCTCAAAAAGCTACAGCTTTACTCCATTGCATATCGCCTACTCAGGGGCGATCTCTGCCTAACATACAAATCTATGTCAAACCCAGAGCTGTTGGACATGCTCCACTTAAAGAAATCCCAAATCCTCCGAGCTACACGCTCTAGGGACCTTAACCTTGTCACCACAATAAACAGAACATGCTGGATGGATAGATTCCTGTCCCAGAGACTTCCCATACTCGGGAACAGACTACCTATCTATGTCAAACAGAGCTCCTCATTAGCACTCTTCAAGAAAAATCTCGATGATTGGCTGGGAAGTGGGAAATTCACCCCGGGGATCACTTCTGTGGCTCTGCTCGACAGGGGCACAGGAAAATAATTTTCTTGGGTGGCGAAAGCCAGGGTACATTTTTTGGCTGGTCTTGTATGGGCCCTGCGGCCGATAGCCTAGTGCCTACCTATGAACCTATGAAGCAGAAATAAATGACCTTGGTATGATATAATTTTGCAATAAAGTTCATTAAAGACTACAGATTTTGCACTGTCTCTTTTTTTATGTCTTTATATTTTTCCATCATTTTTCTCACTCTCTGTTTTTAAACATGCTTCTGAGTGTCCCACATTTCTACTGGAAGCGGGAAGTATGTGTTATTTAGTATTCAAAGTTTATGTTAAATAGATGCCCAGATTTTTTATTTATTGATTGATTGATTACCATCTGTGTACTAGAATGGCATGGTGGCACAGGGGATAGTGCTGTTGCCTCCCAGCAAAGAGGTTCCCTGCTTTGATCCTTGGTTGGGGGGGGCCTTCTGTGCAGAGTCTGCATGTCCTTTTTGTGTTCGTGTGGGTTTCTTCCTGGTATTCTGGCTTCCTTCCACATTTCAAAATCATGAAGTAGGCGGACTGAACACTCTAAATTGGCCATAAGGGTGTGTGAGTGGTTTGGAAGAACTACTGTAGTAGGGTTAGCTACAGGGTGGTGTAAACTTGGCTCTAGATGAGTGACACCCCAACCCCACGTGTATACATGGTAAATTAAAAAAGGGTTGTGGTTGGATCTGTGTATCTAAGAAGTCTGAATGGATAATGTTATCAATTTTAAGCAGAGGCACAGAGAGAAAAGCACCACAAATATAAGAACAGAAGATTCGCATACAAAGGGGAAAACTGACCTCATATTACAATATACTGTAAATATATAGATTAATACAACTATTATTGTATGTATTATATATATAGAATAATACACATATGTCATCAGTAAAGGAAGATAAATACAACATTTACCCTAGTGGACTTAACTTGGTCAGCAAAGGATAAATGTTGTTTGTCTTTCGGCTTTTACGGTTAGGAGTCGCCACAGCGGAACTCCGGTCCGCTGATTGGCAGTAGATTTTTTACGGTGCCGAGGTGCCAGCTCGACGCCCAACCTTCAACGAAGGCATACCCATTCACGCATGTCTTTCGAACGCCACTCGACCTCGGGGAGGACATGCAGACTCCACACAGAAGGCACTCCAGCCGAGAATCAGCAAATGATAAATAAATAAAAAATAATAATAATAAATTAAACAAAAATTCAGACGAAATTAGGAGGTGTCCTTAAAAGATGGGGACATTTGAGAGGAAAAGTCATCAGTTTGCTAATCAACTGTGTTCAGACAGAGTTAATGAGAGCCCTCATATCTTTGATTCAAATGTGATATTTATTTTTTTCGGTTTTTGTGTATAGTTACATCATCCCCAGATACTGCAGCAGTTTGTGGTTTACACCAGCCATGCTTCAGCATTCCTAACCAAAGCTGACATTTGTACAAAGGAAAAATCTATGGAAAGATGGCAGTTAAAAACCCATCAAAACTCGCCAATGTAGCGCTTCAAGGTCCCCAACCAACCCGCTACTACCTAGTTGTACCCCAACCCAAAACGTAAGACCATAAGACAAGTGTGCTGATGCTAGCACGAGGATGGCAACGGATAGGCGGATGCGTCTTTGTGAGGCGGGGCACCTCCAGCGTTATGAGAGGCATTAAAGGACAAAAGTGTGTCGCTGTGAGGATCGCGTTTGTAAATAGGATTCCAAGCCAGAGTTGAGATTAGCATTAGCAGGCTGGTAGCATCCTTGTCTTGGATCCGGGAGGATTCTGAGTGAGCGAGGGAGCTGCTGCCTCCCGTAGCCGTGATGTCCTGCTGCTGCTTTGGGGTGTGCTGCAGGGTGATGCATATTTCAGTGGGGCAGTATTTAAGGAGGCAGATGGGGTATCACTGCAAAGAGTCAGAGGTGCTGTCGTGAAAGGCTGTGCGGCTGCAGCTGGCTTAGCTGTTGGTGGTGGTGATGCAAACTGGGGTGATCCTGCATGTCTGCAGATATTCAGGACTCCTATTATGTGTGAGGCAGGGGGTCCCCACCTCCTGGTCCTCCATCCCAGCCCCTCGCCGCCACTGCCGCTGCTGCACCGTGCCAGCGCAGCCCATGTCGAGCCCCTGCAGTCCGTGACATGATGATGGCAAGAGCCGCCGCCACCGGGCAAGGAGGAGGACGACAGCGGCTGCTGGATGCCACCTGAGGACTGGCGATCTGTAAAGGAAGACAGAAGGACATATTACCTATTGCTCAATCGTGGACCCAAGACTGTGAACCTAGGACATTGTGACCATATCATCTTTTACTGCAATCTTCATCAGATGCTGGGTGGGGGACAGAGAGGGCATTTTTATACTGGAAACCAGCTTTGTTCATATCGCCCTCAGCTGTACTTTACTGTATATCGATACCTAAAATATTGTATTTATTTATGCATAAATTTCTTTTATTTATTGTAGATTAATTATAAGCCCCTTCATTTTAGGGGTAATAGTCACAGATAGCCTTTCTGGCAGCTGTGATTTCTGACGCGTTTGACCATTTATTTATTTCTGTGTTTACTTATTTTTGCCACCATTTCGTGTTTGGGGGAGGGTGGGCTTGGGGTGCTAGCCATGGGCTGCATCCAAAGCATCACCTGCAAGTCACGGATCCGCCGCGAGAACATTGTGGTGTATGATGTGAGTGCCACCATCGACCCTTGCCCCACCATCATCGAGGAGGGCTCCCCCATTGTACTGCGTTACAGGACTCCCTACTTCAAGGCGTCTGCCCGGATCGTGATGCCCCCCGTACCTCGGAATGAGAGCTGGGTGGTGGGCTGGATCCAAGCCTGCAACCAGATGGAATTCTTCAACACCTACGGCGATCTTGGAATGTAAGTAAAGGAAATGGGGTTTCTTGTGTTATGCAGTATTAATTACTTTGTTTCCATTTTATTTTCTTTTTATGCATGCACATATTATTCTGCAGCATGTTAATTTGGAATGAACGCCTCATCCTTTTATGACTTAAGTGGTCACAGTTTAGCTTCATCTTGCTGGGTGTTTGCTATCTGCCGTTAAATATGCCTGTTTAAACACACCTGCATTTGTTTAAACATGCAAAGTGAGCAGGACTATGTGAAGGGATTAAACTACAGTCTCTGTAAAAGCTCATCAGGATTTTTAAGCAAGTAAGCAAAAACCAAACACCGCAGTCGGTAGCTGCTGATTACAGAGTATTAAGCTGACATGGACAATTTCACACTTGAAAAAATGCAGAGCATTTGATTATTTGTACATCTTGTATTTAAGCTGCAGTAAAGCGATACAAGAGGAAGCTAACGTTTATAGTTTTCTGGTGCTGCTGTATATTTTTATATATTTATTTATTTATTGTATACTTTTTGACTTCTGCACAGACAGGCACAAATATTTAGCACATAAAACGACTCTTGTGTATTGCCTGCTTCTTGATCATTAAGTAAGCTCTTTTAGCTTTGCCAGTAACAGTGGTGTTTTATTTATTTATTTGTATGCATGTGTTTGGGTGGGTGGAGGCAGCTGCTAGTAAAATGTTCACATTCCTATGCTATGAGCTGTCTTTCTGCAGCAGATGAGGTGGGAAACAGTTGCTTCATTCATAGAAAGAGCGAAGTGACTCACATCATGATGACATTTTTTTACTATGTGATATTGTGCATTTTATGTCCTTTGATGACACTGTGCTGACCAGGGTTACAGACTACATTCCAGATGTCGACCTAGGTTCAGGAAAACCAAGAGGTTATCATAGATTGTTTGTGTACCTGAATTCATGGTTTCAGTTAATCTGGCATTGTGGTACTGTGGTCGGGAAGGTAACTATTTATTTTTACATTTGTTAATGCAACTTGGGGACTAATTCCCCTAGTATATAGTTAAGTAGGAGTGGATGGTGGGTGTCCTGATGGAATAGGAAGTGAAATATGGTGGGCAGTTCATGGTTAAAGTCAAGCAAACTTGAGAATGTAGGACTGTCACCACCCAATGACTGCTGGTCAAAGACCACTAAAGTATGAATGGCAAACAAAGCAGCAAAGAGCTGCAAGATGAGGTGGCTAACACATTTAAAACGTAAAAAAACAAGTAGCTATTAATCCCGGCATGGTACAAAACTCATAGCAGTAAAACATTGCATTAAAAAATATACCCTAACCTTTTGGAAGAATGAGATCACTTTGATTTTGACCTCAAAGGTGTTGCCTCATTCCCCTTAATGCAGAAAAAAATACCCAGCAGCACTGCTAAGAAGTTAAAGTAATATGGTGATTTACTATGTGCCTCATAAATTACTTGATCTCTGATGCTGTTTCACTTTCCTGATGTGGTTTACTACACATTGTAGGATTAGCAAGATGCAGGAGATAGTAAGTCTAGGAAAGGATTGCAGTGAGCTTATTGTAAGAGTGCAGGGGGAGGGAGGAAAAGTATAGGCATTTGACTTAACACCATTAATTTGTGTACCTGTCTATTATCCAATTATAATGCATAACTGGCCAGTGCACTTTGCCTTTTTTATCACTGCTTATACATGTTGCAGGGACTTTGCCTAATCTCTGAATGCTTTGGGGCTGACCACTTTCTTATTAGCTTTTGTTTGTATGCCTAGTCACTGTATGCTTGAATCTGCCCACCACTTTTATAAGCAGTACTTTTACAGGAAGCCTATCCAGCCATGTGCCTGCTGTTTTTTGTTTTTGCTCATAGATTGAGCAAGACTGAAAAGGAATGATACACACTCACAAGCAGAGACTCACACACACATTATGTATTTATACGTGTATTTGCGTGTATCATATATTTTTTGTGCTGTCTTATTGTATGTGACGCATCAAGTGTATCACCAAAAAACTGGGAAGGCCTTTACTTTATTGGGTCTTCTCTGTCGTCAGAATGCAGCATAAGCAGCAGCCTGCAACAGAAATGTGATACAGCTTACAAGAAGGGCCAACACAGACAAGTGACTGGTGCCAAAGCTACGGCTTAAAACTCAATGCCAAGAAGAGTGCAGTAATACTTTTTGGGAAGTTGACCCAGAAATGAATCATTGATAAAACACCGTTAAAAGTAGATACAGTAGTCAGGGATTTGGGGATTCATGTATATTGTAACCAGACTTTCAACCAATATGTGTCTAAGGTTTTAAGAAAATCATTCTATGTCACTCCACTTATAAGTAAGGGTATGCAATCTTGGTCCATGGAGGCCATCATGCCAGTGTATTTGATCCTCAGCAGACCCATCATTAAGTATAATGTGTCCTTCAGTTTATACTTGAAGAGGCACATGCAACAACTGGAATGTCCACAAAGGTTCCTCACAAAAAGAATACAGGGCATAAACACAATGTAGTACACAGATTGCCTCAAAGCCTATCTCTGTACTCTGTTTCCTACAGACTGCTGAGAAGTGATTTATACCTGGCATACAAGGCATCTGTGGATTCTGTGCTGATAGACCATTTGCATATCAATAAAATGAACAGCACCAAAACTACTAGAGCTAAGGATTTGAACTTTGTTTGTGACTTAAATAGGACATATTAGAGGGACAGGTATGTATATCAGAGAATCCCCGTTCTGTGGATTAGACTTCGCATCCGTGTGAAGCAGAGCCCTTCCCTAACCCTATTCACGTGCAACCAGGCCCAATGGATGGGAAATCAGAAATTACCCCTAATTTGCTATCTTTGTCTTTGATGGACATAGGCAGCCGTTAACTCATGCCCTAACTAACATACACCCCTTAAAATAACCTCTAAGGCACAATAATTTGTGAGATACGTTTGGGTTGCATGGCTAGGCTTATAATGGCCCTAATGCTTGTTAGAATAGTGTACACCTATTAATCTGTGAATTATAAGTGCTTAGCTGATTTGTTTTGTTAAGTCCTTGTCTCTGTACTTGTGAAAAGTTGTACCCCATGCTTCTTACTTTGTCATGTGCACACTTTACTCTTTTTAGGCAAAAAAGGCAGAATATCAACATCTTCATCTGTCCTGAAACTTGAATGTGCAATACTCTATGCAGTATTGTTGCTTCTGAGGTACTGTTAATGTAAAAATTCAAGGTCATGCAATATCTACTTGTGCAATACCCTAAATGGCACAATTTTATACATGTAATCTCTGTGTCTGTCCTAGTATTACTAAATAGAAACTGTATGTATGTCTAGCAGCACTATGTGCAGATCTAAATGATAATAAAGTTTACTTTGACTTTGAATAACCTTACAGAAGACAAATGCTAGTAGTTTTTGAACCAACATGCTAGTAATAAAGTATAAGTGATGATCAGTCCTCAAACTATCAAGACACTGTACTTTGTAACTGGATTAATACATGTTAATATCTTTATATTAAGCCCAAAGTTCAAACTACTAAATGTTTTATGTGTGTGTGTTTGTGTGTGTGCGTGCGTGCATGTGTGTGTGTGTGTGCGTGCGTGCGTGTGTGTGTGTGTGCGTGTGTGTGTGTGTTTATTTGTGTGTGTGCACATGTGCACCTTACTTTCTCTGGTTATGTAATGAATAAACTACTAAAATTAGAACACAAAATGGTGCATTCTGGGTAAACAGAACTTCTGAGGGTGACAATTTTAGCTGACTCTAGGGGGGAATTGGACTGCGGCTGAAATATCTTAAAATTAAGCTTAGAATGAGCCAAAGAGACAGTGGTTAGTGAATATGTGCAAAACCTTTCAGTGCAGAACACAGGCTTAAAAAGTTTTAAGGTTTTGATATAAGCCTGTAGAAATGCTTGCTGCTACTGGAATCATAGAGTACTTTGAGGAGTAATGCGGCTATGCAGCATTTTAATCTTGAGATGGATTGTATTAGTCCTTGTCTATGAGGCTACATCATAGACTTTTTAACTAGAGTCTGATAATACACTCTCCAACGTTATTTGCTTTGGTATTATATAGGCTGTATGACTGAGAGAAAATTAAGTAGAAAATGTTATTGTTTGCCAGTGATGGTAAGGTGTTTAACATACTGATAGATTGGAGGGGTTGACAGGCAGCTGTAGTAATTCTGATGGACTGTGCAATATTACCTTATCAGAGACAGAGATCCTCTGGGGAGAGAGAGAGTGAGAGGAAATCTTGAGTTAGGATATTAGTATTTAGGGGGATATCAAGCAGAAACTTCGCAGTGTGGAGGGTGTGAAGTTCACTCCTTGAAGTATTTGATTTTAAGGAGCGAACTTCACACCCTCCACACTGTGAAGTTTCTGCTTGTTTTTTTTGACCCAGTATAGGTTGCATATTGGGTTTTCTGAGACTTCGAGGGATACCACAGGTTTTTCTTTATGTAGGAGAATATGTAACCAAGTTAGGCTTACGTTGTTAAATGTAACCAAGTTAGACTTAATTATTAAATGTGTGTGTGTGTGTGTGTGTGTGTGTGTGTGTGTGTGTGTGTGTGTGTGTGTGTGTGTGTGTGTGTGTGTGTTAAATGCTTCACATAAATCCACATAATCTTATTGAACGTGGGTTTTTTTTTTTAGTTTTATGTGGAAGCTACTACTTGGGATTCTGTTTATAGCATTTAGATAGCTCAGCTTGCAGAACTCTAAACATTTTTTCTTTACAGAGAAAGTAGTGTTTATCAGAAACTGCTTGCCAAAAGAACCAAAGGGCCCTTTATCTGCTTGTTTGTTTATTGGTTTGTGTTTACGTGTCCGATAATCATAGGAAGTGTACAGCTTGAAAGCAGTTTAGATGCCCTTATACATTAACTACAGCAAAACATCTCAAACGTAACTGGTGATGGATCATAACCGACAATTTATATAGCGCATAGTAACAGTAAATATGCACTGTGAATCACAGTGTAGTAACTGGTTTCATACATTGTAAGTCATATCTTAACTACAAAGGTAAAGATACTAGGATCATAGGATCACAGAAAATACAGCGGAATTTGCATCTTGTGACTGTTTACTCCTTGCCAGCACCCACTCTCAGACCAAAACTCCTGTCTCGAGGAGGGTAGGTCAGTAAAGTCAGGGGTGAATTTTTGAATATCCATAAATCATGCAGTTCCCGCTTGAAGGAAGACAATGTATCACACTACTTTATATGCAGTGGGAATTTGTTCCAGAGGTGAGGGAGGGCACTGTGTAATGAACCTCACTCTCCCTTCCTTAATATACAGTGGGAAGTTGTTCCAGAGGTGAGGGAAGGCACTGTGTAATGAACCTCTCTGTCTGTTCCTTAATATGCAGTGGGAATTTGTTCCAGAGATGAGGGAAGGCACTGTGTAATGAACCTCTATCTCCCTTCTGTAATATGCAGTGGAAATTTGTTCCAGAGGTGAGAAAAGGCACTGTGTAATGAACCTCTCTTCCTTAATATGCAGTGATAATTTGTTCCAGAGGTGAGGGAAGGCACTGTGTAATGAACCTGTCTCTCCCATCTTGTTTTATTTACCTGCTGGTGAAGATTTTGATACCTTGTTCTGGTATTTGTAGGACTGTTTGATTTGCGGAGATGCTATAGATCCAATACCATTGGGTTCCGAATGGAATGGAATGGAAGGCCAGGCATAGATCTCCTGTCAGGTGTATATAAGATTCTGAATAAATGGATGGTGCTTCCAGTCATTTCTGGTAGCTTAGGGTTTGTAAGCCAGTGGTCTTCTTAGTTAGGAACCTCTGGAAACATTTTAGGTGTTTGATATCTCTAGTGAGGTACTTCCTGATGGGGTCATTGTATTTAATAATTGACCCAATTAATGGTGAATATAATGGGACAATTACCTCTTTGGATATGGAAGATAGCCCTTTGGTAATCAACTGTGCTAGGATCCTCTTGATAATCAACTGTGCAAGGTAGAACTTCCTGACTGCTGTTGTTACATGTTGATCGAAGGAGAGGGTGCTATCAGCCCAAGTACCAACATTTTAACAATATGTTCATTTTGAAGTTGAGTATTCACTATGGGATATGCTGGAGGGGAAATAATTTACTAAATGCAACAGTGTTGCATTTTTTAGCATTTTAGTTTTAGCCCATTGTATCAGACCGGGTATTTACAAGTGTAAGTATGGGGCATGGGTGTCAGAATGACTCCCAGTTTACAGTTGTCTGCAAAGTTAGTTAGCCAGATATCTTGGTTAGTGGTCTGGAGGTCAAAAAAGTATATGTCAATCAAAAAGGAGTCCTAGAAATTAGCCCTATGAGACACCACTGGTTACCTTCATGCTCTTTGCGACACCTAATACCCCCCACATTATGGGTTCTGCTCTTCTTGCTAGTTTGCTATCCATCTTACCACATTGATCTGTTTGTAATGCATTGAGTTATGCTTCCTGTACAGTATGGCTTATGGATTACCCTTTCAAACAAGTTAACCAAATGAACTGGACCCACCAAGAGGAGAAAACGCTGAGAGAAGAAAGGAGCCACGTTTGAGATTTTAAGTATTTTTCCTCTGTTTATTTGCTAAGTTTTTCTGCATAGCCGCCTATTTTGAGCATTTTCTGGCTTGTTAAACTTGATTTCTGCATTAGTAACTGTATTTAGAGCACAACCTGCAGCTGTTTACTGAATTCCCTGTTTGCACTTATTTTTAAAATCGTTTGTTTCTCAAAACTTGCATTTTATCTGTCTTTGGCCTAGCACTCTTGTGTGGGGTCATGTACTGCACTGTTATAACTTGTTGATACTTGTGAACCTCTGGTATCTCTGAAAAAAAACAAAAAAAATCTTGCTTTTTTCCCACTTTTCTGAGATTTAAAAAAGTTCAGTTACAGGCTTACTGTTCTTGAACTGTTTGTAAGTTTCTTGGAGGCCATTTTTTGCTTGGGCTAAAGGGAAGTCTCTCTGTTGATCAGTGGCAGTGAAAAACATTGAGCAGCCTGCCTGCCCCTGTGGGAGTGGTTACTGACTTGAAACTGTAGTTTTATTGGCCATTTTGGGTCAATTCCAAACTCCTTCATCTTCTTCTCTTAAAACCCTCTTTTGCGCGTTTTTGTGCATAGCGCAACAGCGGGCAGCGCCACCTAATTGGGTTTAAACTATTCCTGGCTCCACAAAGTCTGCTCTTCACTTTTTCCCTTAGAACTGCTCTATCTCTCAATTTAAACACCATATTCTCATTCTAATGCCCTTCACTGGTCCAATTAAGTAATCCTACAAGTTAGCACTATTAAACCATAAGCACTACTTACTCTTATACTCTCTACGATTACCCTGTCCTCTATTGGTCCGTCTTAAATTCAATTTCCCTATATTACTCTAGCATGTCCAAAGGTCAGTCAATGGTTTCCTCTCCAGTCCAGCTGGTGAATCTGGGAATTTTGAGGCAATGTTACAACTGTCTCATGTACACGGACAACCCTCTCCTCCACCAAACAGGTTCAAATATATGTGAGAGATGCAACTATTTAGCCAAACTGGAGGCTGAGCTCTCTCATCTCAAAACTGGTGCAACCAGTCAGGAGGAGAAGGTAACCTCACACAACACAATTCCAGTATCACATAGTCCCACCACATCAGCGAACCAAACACATAAATACACAAAAACATACTCGGAGGCTCTAAATAAAAATCTACCTAAGCAACAGAGACCTCCAAAGCAGACATCCAAGCAAATGCTACCTCAAAACAAAACACGCACAACACATAGCCCACAAAGTCAGTGTGCCAAGCAGCCACAGCCCTTAAGGCTGAATAACACACCTGATACTCTTGTAATAGGTGACTCTATTGTCAGACACACTGATGTCCCGCTCACCAGGCAGAATAAAGAGTAGGTCACGGTGAGCTGCCTGTCGGGTGCTAGGAACCGCCACATAACGCAAGCACTCAGGTCACTCCAAAGCAAATACAAATATGACTCAGTCATTGTACATGCTGGTGTGAATGACCTGAGACGTACCTCCCTGGACTACATGAAAAGAGACATAGAGGAGCTCTCTGATCATGTAGCCCAGGCTGGTATGACCCTGACCTTGAGCAGCATCTTACCCTCACCTAGAATGATGCCACAGTACAAAGACAAAATGATCGATTTTAACAATTGGCTAAAATTTTGGTGTCATTCAAAGGGGATCCAGTGTCTGTCAGCCTGGGATGACATGCTCGACAAGCCACGTTGCTTCGCTAGGGACGGCTTGCACCTGTCACCACTGGGCTTTCAGATATTTGCAAAGGCTCTTGCCACCCCCATCTTGCCTTTTTTAGGCAAGGCTCAAAAGTCAAACCCACCCCCATAGACAGCACAAGGAACAAGAAACTAAAGGTAATGCTGCTTAACTCCAGAAGTCTTAACCTCAAGATGCACGCACTCGAAGCTCTCCTCAGTATGGAGAACATCAATATCTGTGCAGTGACAGCAACCTGGTTCAAGGCTCCAGAGAGCACCCCAGCACTACCAGGCTATACCTCATATCATGCTTTTCGGCCCCAAAACCCGGACCGAACCACAAAAGGAGAGGGAGTTTCCATATTTATCAAGTATATCCACACCTCCAGGTTAGTGGCATTGCACGAAGTATCGGAGACCATCCATGTGCAACTAACAGTGGGCAAGACTGCTTTTCAGTTTATAGCATCCTACAGACCACCCTCTCAAAGTCAGGAATCCCACTCGGCTTTCCTGAAAACATTGGAGAACATGGAGATCTCTCCGAACACCATTATATTGGGCGACTTCAACTACCCAAATATTGACTGGGAGCACTACTCAAGCCCCAGCACCTTAGCCCAAAGGTTCCTGGAAATTATAAACTCAAATGCTATGGAACAACTAGTCACAACTCCCACAAGAGGGGGCAACATACTAGACCTGATCATTACCAACATGGGGACTCTATGCTCCACACCAGAAGTATATCCCTCATTGGTAAGATCAGAACATAAATTAATTTCACTGGATGTCCACATCCCGACCCCACCCCCAGCCCAGAAAACCACAGTGAAAAACTTCTCAAAAGTGAACTTCTCACTTCTCAAAACCAAAGTGGAATCCTTCAAGGCCCTAGGGCCAGTGGAAACTACGGCCCAAACTGCAGAATCCTATATAAACGCATTCTACTGACATCTCCAGGAATGCATGGATCATGCTATCCCAAACAAAACCAAGACCCAATTATCCAAACGCAGGCGTCCAGTCTGGTGGACCCCTGCCGTAAATAAACTGTACAACAGAAGGAGGAAGCTACTACATGATAGAGCAAAATCCCTAATAGGGAAGGCATCTCTGATCAGTACTAGCAAAAAATTACGATCCCTCATAAAATCCTCCAAGGCCAGCTTTGAGAGAAAAATTGCACAGGACACCAAAGACAATCATAAGGCTTTTTTCAGTTATGTTAGGAACCTGGGATGCAACTCCCAGACTTGTTCTGAGTTGATTCTAAACGACAAAAAATACACTGAACCCACAGACATCGCCAATATCCTGGCAGACAGGTTCAGTGCAAACTCCCCCCCCCCCCGAAAGAGCAAGTATCTATCCCAGCAGAGGGCTGCCTCCCAAACATCTCTGATGCTCAGGTGAAGGCTGCCCTCTCCAAAGCAAAAAAACACTGCTTCCATGGGACCAGATGGCGTCCCAGGTTGCGTTCTACATGAACTCCAAGATGAACTAATCCCTCAAATAAAACAGCTATACAATCTCAGCCTCACTACAGGATATGTGCCCACAGAATGGCGTACAGCAACAGTGGTCCCACTCCACAAAGGTGGAGCCTCTATGGACCCTGGAAACTATCCTAGCTTAGTCTGCAAGGCTATGGAGAGGATCATCATGGAGCTCATAAACAAAGACATTGGGGACCTACAGACACTAGATCCTACCCAGTTCGGCTTTGTCAAGGGCAGATCCTGCCTTTTGAACCTGGTTGACTTCTTCGAAACAGTCACCAAAGCCATAGATGAAGGGAAGGTAGTCCACACAGCCTATCTGGACCTTGCAAAGGCATTTGACACAATACCCCACTCGGGCATCACAGATAAGCTATCCAGCTTAAATATAAACCCCTATGTCACAATATGGGTTGCAAACTGGCTCAAAGACAGAACCCACAGAGTGAGAGTTGCTGGAGCCATGTCAGACTCGAAACTGGTCACAAGTGGCGTCCCACAGGGTTCTGTCCTGGGACCACTCTTGTTCGGTATATACTTTTCCGAGGTACAGGCAAACGTGGGAGGACTATGGCTCACCAAGTTTGCAGACGACTGCAAACTGGGCGCCATAATCGACTCTCCAGCTGACACAAACATCCTTCTAAAAGGTCTCACAGAGACAGATAACTGGTGCCAGCGCCATGGTTTAAAGCTAAATGCCAAAAAATGTATAGTCATACCCTGTGGCAAAAACAATGTGCCCACAAATTACCACATAGGCGGAAACCCATTAAGTACAGAGAAAGTTATTAGAGACCTGGGGACCCAAGTTGATAGCAATCTCTCCTTTGAAAACCACATTGCCAAAGTGGTTAGAAAGACCTTCTACATAGCCCACCTCATCACAAAGGGTTTCACATCTAGATCAAGAGAGGTAATCGTGCCCCTTTATTCATCCCTCATCAGGCCCATCATAGAATACAATGCCCCTTTTGGGATGTACCTTACCCAACACCTGCAGCAATTAGAAAGACCCCAAAAGTATCTCACCAAGAGGGTCAAGGGTCTCAAACAGTTGCCATATGCTGCTCGGTTAAAAAAACTCCAGCTCTACTCAGTTGCATACCGCCTACTTCGAGGCAATCTATGCCTGACATACAAAGCTATGCCAAATCCAGAATTAATTGACATGCTCCACCTCAGTAAATCTAAATCCTTTAGAGCCACACGCTTGAGGGACTTGAACCTCAGCACAGAAATAAATAGAACTTGCTGGAGGGACAGGTTCATAACCCAGAGGCTCCCTTCGCTCTGGAATAGAATTCCAGTTCATGTGAGGCAGAGCACCTCACTGAATCTCTTCAAGAAGAATCTCGATAGGTGGATGGGGGATCGCAGGTTTGTCCCAGGGATTACTCCCGTGTCACTATTAGACAGAGGCACAGTAAACTAAACCTTAAAAAGGGCACAGTATACTCAAATCAAGGGGTGGCGTAAGCCATACAGAATCGGGCTAGGCTTATAATTGCCCCAGGGCAGATAGCCTAGTATGAACCTATGAACCTATAAAGGCAAAATGCTGCTAGTCTACTCTGATGAGATTTTTAATCGCATAGTTAATCAGGTCAGTTATAATATGGTCCATATCTTTGCAGATGAGACTCACCAGGCTGATGGGCCAGTAATTCTTGACATCAGTGGTGTGCACCTTGTGGTGTGGCATTATCACTGCTATGCGCCAAACATCAGGGGCAAAACTAGTGGTTAAATTCAGGTTAAACAGTTTAAGGAGTGACTCATCCAGGGCTTGTTTGGTGCTGTTTATTAAACAGCCACTTAAACTATCAGGTCCCACGAAGGAATTATTTTTAATTTTTGTGAGCTTGAGAACAGTCTTACACTCTTAATAGACAATCTTTAGCAATGATGGGAGGCCTGAGAGCTCCAGGGATAAGAGAGCATTGAATAGTTATTTCCAGGGTGAAGTCAACATTGAATATTTTAACTAGTATGTTGGCAATGTGTACCAGGTCAAAGCTTGAATAAGTTTTGAGCAAAGTTGAGCTTTATTTCTTAGTTTCCTAATGTAACTAAAGAAGGAATTCTAGCTGTTCTCAGCCTCAAATGCTAACCTAAGTTCATGGTCTGCCTTAGCGGTCCTAATTGTTTTTAACTTTTTAGTCAATATTGTAATTTTATCCCTGATTTATGAATCTTTAGATCTGCTGTATACTTTAAGGAGTTTACAGTAGTGGGCCACCATGGTGGTTTGCTTTTAGATTTCCTATTATATTTAGATCTGGTAGGTAATGTCAATTCTATGCATGTATCTAAGTGGGCATACATTGTTTTTATGTAACTTTCATAAAATTTGACAAGATTCATGTGTCTGATATTCAGAGATATTGGTATCTTCAGGTTTAGAGGTTCTAACGACAAAGACCACTTGTTTGTGATCTGAGTTAACCAGGGAAGAAGGTACCAGGGGAATATTGCCTGATGAAGATGTATTTGTAAGGAGCAGGCCATAGCAGGTTGTGATTTGCTCTCTGATCGTAACCACTTTATTATGTATTTGAAGTATGGATGCCAATAAATTCACCTTGAGAGTGAACCTCTCCAGGTGAGTCTTGCCATCCATGTTGAGAACACATAATAATGGGTTATGACTAGTAGGATCCAATCATAACCTTCTATGACATGCTATACACCTTAAACACCATCCACACCTACACAACACACACCCACATATGCAAAGGTTCTCCACATAAACATATCCAAACAAAGGAGACCTCAGAGGCAAAAACACACAAGATCTCCACAGCCCTTCACACCACATATCAGGCATAGTCCACATACCTGTGTCTCACAGCCACTAAGGCTTCACCATAAACCCAGCATATTAGTCACAGGAGACTCCATTGTGAGACATATAGATGTGCCTCTCACCAGGCTGGATAAGGAGAAAGTCACGGTTAGTTGTCTGTCAGGTGTCTCTCAACAACGGGTACTGTTATGACTCTGTCATAGTCCATGTTGGCGTGACTGACTTGAGACTTACCTCTCTGGACTATATGAAGAGAGACATGATTGGGCTCGCTGATTATGTGTCCCAGGCAGGTATGTCCCTATCCTTAAGCAGCATTCTGCCGTCACCCAGAATAATGCCTCAATACAAACAGAAAAAGAGTGACTTTAGCAATTGGCTTAGTTTCTGGTGTCATTCCAGGGGGATCCAGTACCTGATAGCCTGGGAAGATATGATCTACAGACCACAATGCTTTTCCAGGGATGGCCTGCATCTGTCTCTCCTGGCCTTCAGGCTTCTGGAAAAGCCTCTTGCCTCCCTCATAGTGCCTTTTTTAAGAAACATCCTGAGGTCAATAAAACCAACATAAAACTTTAAAAAAATGCAAATTAAAGGTCATACTGCTAAACGCTAGGAGTCTAAATATGAAACTGCACTCATTGCAAGCATTCTTAACCCTGGAAGACATTTGTACAGTCACAGAAACCTGGGTCAAAGCTGTGGAGAGCACCCCAGCCTTACTTGGTTACTCATCCTATCATACATTCAGATCCCAAACTGTGGGCAGTAAAGCCAAAGGAGGTGGAGTTTCAATATACATTAAAGACCAACACACCTCCAGGATGGTCAAACAGTATGAAGCACATGAGACACTCCAGGTGCAGTTAACCATTAACAAGACCCCTGTTCAAATCATAGCTAGTTACTGGCCCCCAAATCTGACTCAAGATGCCCAATCCAGCTATTTGGACCTGTTTGAATCTATCAAGATTCAACCTTTTACCATGATCCTGGGTGACTTTAACTTCCCAAACATAGCTTGGAAGAACTACTCATGCCAGAACACAAATGCCCAGAGATTCCTTGATTTTGTTAATGCACATTCTTTGGAACAGCTAGTTGATACCCCCACAAGAGGTGATAATATCTTGGGCTTGGTATTAACCAACACGAGTAACCACTGGAGCAGTATCATCCTCCCTGGTAAGATCCGACCATAAAGCGATCACTTTCGAAGTCATCATCTCCCCCAACCCACCTCTAGCTAGGATCAGACATAAAAACTTCCCCAAAGTTGATTACAGCCTCCTGAGGGATGGTATAAACAGCTTCACAGCCCCCTCCCCCTCTGTAGAAACTGGCACCAATATCTAAAACTACACCAAAGCACTATAAAAGCATTTATATGGATGCATGGAATCAGGAATACCCGACATGACTAAATCATCCTCCTCAAGGAAGAGTAAACCTGTCTGGTGGATATCTGGAATAAATAAACTCTATAACAAAAGGAAATAAATTGCTGTCCAAGGAAGAGTAAACCTGTCTGGTGGATATCTGGAATAAATAAACTCTATAACAAAAGGAAATAAATTGCTGTCCAAGACCAAGAAGGAGCAGGTGCCCAATTGAAAGCAATCTCACCTTAGTCTGAACAAGCAAATAAGAGCACTAATGAAATCCTCCAAAGCAAACTATGAGTCCAAATTGGCCACATCTACTAGAGACAGTCATAAGGCTTTCTACACATATGTCCGCAGCATCAAAGAAAGCACCCAGATCTGTTCAGAACTGGTGGTTAAGGACACCACATATACAAATGCCGTAGATATAGCAAACTTGCTGGCTGAAAGATTCAGTGATCGCACTATATTTATAAAATATAATAGCCAATCACCATAGTCCATCAATCAACACTGCTAACCACTGATTACACTCTAAAGCATTGATTAAACCCTTAAAAATGTATGTACATGCACTTACATATAACAATAAAATATTCACTCGTTTTGTTTTATTAAAAATTATTTAGCTCACCAGACTAACTTCTCCTCTCCTTATTCTCCCTCTTTTCACCCACCACTATGTTTTTCGTAGTCTCACTAGCAAACACCTCTATCCCTTGACCCTTGAACTTTCTTCTTTCCTCTCACTAACCATTTCCTTCTTTCCCCTCCCCCTTTTCTCTTTGCCTTCTCTTCTCTTTCTTTCCCCCTATCTTCTGCCTTACCTCCTCTTCCTCTCTTCCTACTGTGTGTCACCCATCTTCCTTTTGTCCTTTTACCCTTTTTCTCTCTCTATATTTTAATACTCTTTTTATTTTTATCCTCTCAAATTGACTTGGTATTTTTTGTTATTATACAATTTTGCAGCTTGTCTATTTCTGGTTTATCTTTTGATTTTATCGATTAATTAGTTTTTGATTATCCTGTTATTTTATTGTATTTTGTGTGGAGCTTTTCTTCCCGGGCCTCTACTGAAAATGGAAATATATCCAGCTAGACTAGCCCGGTCAACAAATGTAAAATAAAAAAATAAAATAAAATAAATAAAATAAAAAATCCTAACCAAAAATGTATTTGTAATCAAAACATATATAAAAATATATAAAATGTTTTTTTATAATTTATTAGCTCTTTCCTGTAACATAGGAGCTATTGATGTAGTTTCATTTAAGCCGGGGGGAACATGGCTGCTCAAACAATTCCCTTTGACAAACTCCACTTTATTATTTTAGACAATAAGATGAGGAGCAAGGTGGAATTTGTCAAAGGGAATGTTTGAGTAAGGGGGTTGTATATTTGGCAGTTTGTGATTCATGTTCTGCATTCTACTTGGGAAAGACGGAGCAAGCTTTAAGAAACAGAATGTATAAACGTGAAAATGACATAAAAAATAAAAAAGCAACAAGTGCATTATACAAACATTCCCAGGTTTGTCCCCACTTTAATAAGTTTTTATTTGGTATTATAGAACAAGTTAAACCGAATCCCAGGGGTGGCGACTGGAAAAACTTGTTAAAAAAGAGAGAAACTCAGTGGCAATTTAAAACAGCAGCCATGTTCCCCCTGGCTTAAATGAAACTACATCAATAGTTTCTATGTTACAGCAAAAAGCTAATAAATTATAAAAAATAACTTTTTATATATTGTTTATATATGTTTTCATTACAAATACATTTTTGGTTAGGATTTAAGTAATTTTTAGTAAAACAAAACAAGTGAATATTTTATTGTTATATGAAAGTGCATCTACATACATTTTTTAAGGGTTTAGTCAATGCTTTAGAGTGTAATCTCTGGTTAGCAGTGTTGATTAATGGACTATGGTGATTGGCTATTATATTTTATAAATTAAGATGGTTTTACAGGAAGTTTATTCTGATGAAGGCTATATTCTGCAGCCGAAAGCGCTCAAACTGGTTGATTATTAAAGACAAGTCATTGATATTTTATACGGCCTGGTTCGTTTTTTCTCTTATGCTGTTTATATTACATTGTGGGTGATTGGACATTTCAACTGATATATTGATTGCACAGTTATCTCTAGACTCCCTATCTATCCTCATAATAATAGCTACAACATAAAGTATAAATCTCAAAATGCACTCACTCGAAGCACTGCTTAAAAATGGAGAACATCAACATTTGTGCTGTAACAGAGACCTGGTTCAAGGCAGCAGAAAGCACATCTGCACTACCAGGCTATAACTCATTTCACACGTTTCGGCCCCAGGACTTGGACCGAAGCTCCAAAGGCAGTGATGTTTCCATATTCATAAAGATGAGCACACCTCCAGACTAGTAGCCCAACATAACGTATCTGAGATTCTTCAGGTGCAGCTAACATTGTGTAAGACAGCAATTCAGGTAGTAGCCTGCTATAGGTCCCCAACCATGTCCCAAGACTCACACTCCATGTTTCTTAGCACCCTGGAGAATATTAGGGTCCATCCTAACACTGTCATACTGGGCAACTTCAACTACCCATCCATTAACTGGGAAAACTACTCATGTACCAATACACTTGCCCAACATTTCCTGGAATTTATTAATTCCAATGCCCTGGACCTTATCCTTCTTATCCCCACTAGAGGTAGCAACATCCTTGACCTGGTCATTACTAACCTGGGCGACCATTGCTGTACGCCAATAGTCAACTCCTCCCAGGTTGGATCCGACCACAAACTAATCACCTTGGAAATCCACCCCCCCCCCCCCACCTCGCAAAGGTAAGCACCATGAAAAACTTCTCCAAAGCTAACTTTCGGCTCCTGAAAACAGAGGTGGCTAACTTCACGGCACCCCTGCAAATGGAGAACAGTTGCATGTCTGCCAAATCATACACCAATGCACTGTATGAACATGTACACAAATGCATGGATCTTGCCATACCCAACAGAACCAAGATGCTTTCCTCCAAAAAAGGAAGCTAATCTGGTGGTCCCCTGCCATAAACAAACTCTACAACAGAAGGAGGAAACTGATGGGGAATAAGGTGAAGCCCCAAGACTGGAAAAACTCCCTCATCAGCCTCAACAAAAAGTTGAGATCCCTCATCAAATCCTCTAAAGCTAACTATGAAAACAGAATTGTAGCAGATAGTAAAGACAACCACAAGGCCTTCTGTAGTTATATGAAGAATCTCCTCGGCAATACCCAGGTTTGCTCGCAGCTACTGCACAATGGTAGCTCCTATACCGTGCCAACAGATATTGCCAGTACACTGTCTGACAGATTCAGTGCCAACTTTATTCCCCCCAATGGACCAGTCATAACACCAGTAGATTGCCAGGCACCCAGTATTACTGTGCACAGGTTAAAACAGCACTGTCCAAGGCCAAGCATACAGCCTCTATGGGACCTGACAATATCCCTGGCTGTTTTCTACATGAACTACAGAGTGAACTGGCATCTCACCTATGTGCCCTGTTCAATCACAGCCTCACCTCAAGCTTTGTCCCTATCAAATGGTGCACTGCTACAGTCATCCCTCTCCACAAAGGAGGAGTGACTGCAGACCCTGGGAACTATCGCCCCATTAGCCTGACGAGTCTGATATGTAAAGTTATGGAACGTATCACCATGGACCTAATAAACAAGGATATGGGGGGGGAATATATATATATATATATATATATATATATATATATATATATATATATGTGTGTGTATATATATATATATATATATATATATATATATATATATATATATATATATATATATATATCTATATATATATATATATATATATATGTCTGACCCAGCTCTGTTAGAAATGCTACATCTAAAGAAATCCCAATCCCACCGCACCACACGCTCCAGAGACCTCAACCTCACTACCACAATCAACAGAACATGCTGGAGGGACAGGTTCATAACCCAGAAACTGCCCATGCTATAGAATAGACTTTCCATACATGTCAAGCAGAGCACCTCACTGGTTGTCTACAAGTGAAATCTTGATGAGTGGTGGGAAATAGAAAATTCACCCCAGGGATCACTCCAGTGGCTTTACTCAACAGAAGCACTGGGAACTAAGGTCGGGTGGCACGATGCCAGGGTAATCCTATGGGCTAGGCTTATAAAGGCCCCAGGGCCATTAGCCTAGTACACACCTATGAACCTATAAAGTGCATCAGTTTTTGTGTCACTGGAATCCTCAGAAGCACTAATAATTATCACACTAATGCCACATTCGGATCCCATTATACTTCCACTTATACAGAGCGTTAAGTTAACACGTGATTGTAGAATTAAGTAACATTAATTTCACATTCCAAGCCTATTACATTATTACTACTTATACAGAATGTTAAGTAAACACATGGCTGTAGAATTAAGTAACAATGCCACATTCAGAGTTTATTACATTACTACTTATGCAGAGTGTTACGTAAACACGTGGCTGTAGAATTAAGTAACAATAATGCCACATTCAGTGCCTATTACATTACTATTTATGCAGTGTGTTAAGTAAGCACATGGCTGTAGAATTAAGTAACATTAATACCACATTCAGAGCCTGTTACATTACTACTTACACAGAGCATCACATAAACACGTGGCTTTAGAATTAAGTAACATTAATGCCACATTCAGAACCTATTACATTAATATTTATGCAGAGAATTAAGTAAATACGTGGCTGCTATAGAATTAAGTAACATTAATGCCACATTCAGAGCTTATTACATTACTACTTATACAGAGTGTTAAGCAAACACGTGGCTGCAGAATTAAGTAATATTAATGCCGCATTCAGAGCCTATTACATTACTACTTATGCAGAGTGTTAAGTAAACACGTGGCTGTAGAATTAACTAACATTAATGCCACATTCAGAACCTTTTACATTACTACTTATGCAGAGCATTTAGTAAACACATGGCTGTAGAATTAAGTAACATTAATGCCACATTCAGCACCTTTTACATTACTACTTATGGAGAGTGTTAAGTAAACACGTATCTGTAGAATTAAATAACATTAATGCCACATTCAGAACCTTTTACATTACTACTTATGCAGACCATTAAGTAAACACATGGCTGTAGAATTAACTAATAATAATGCCACATTCAGAGCCTATTACATTACTACTTATGCAGAGCGTTAAGTAAACACATGGTTGTAGAATTAATTAACATTAATGCCACATTCAGAGCAGTATATTACTACTTACTTACGCAGAGCATTAAGTAAACATGTGGCTGTAGAATTAAGTAACATTCATGCCACATTCAGAGTCCCATCATCGCAGCTCTGAGGCACAAATATCAGTGAGGGGTGGAAATTCTCGAGTCAAGGTAAGCAAACTAATAGAACTTAAGAGGAAGAAAGAAAGGGACAGGAGCTGATCTTTATAGAATGCAAGGTTAAGAACAGGTACTTGAACAGCTAGATAAGAAGAATTAGAAGGGATATGGAAGTGAGGAGAAAACAAAGGATTAAAGGTATAGACAGAGTAAAGTTTCTAAGTAAGACAGGATTCACTTATGCGGGGAAAAAAACGTTGCTACTAAGAAGAAATATGAAAGCAGTAAATTAAGCAATGGTGCAAGCAGGGAGTGCTTGCAAGGGTTTCTGGAGTTGACAGATGGGGGTAGTGAATATTCTATATCCTTAGGCAGTATGCATGCTGGGAGCAGTTAAAACATAAGAGTATAAGCAGTAACAAATGCAAGAACGCTGATATTCTATTAAAAATTGCTTGGCCGCACTATAGCTATGTTCGGCGAAGAGGTCCTGGAACTTGGACAGCTGGAACGGAGCAGTCTTTCAGGCAGATCCTATTACTTTTCCACTTACACAGATTTTAAATTAAACACATGGTTGTACAATTAAGTAATATTAATGCCACATTCAGATCCTATTACATTTCCATTTATGCATTTATTAAATAAATGATGTGGCTGAACAATTAAGAAACATTAGTGCCACATTCAGATCCTGTCATGTTTTCACTTGTGCAGATTGTTAAGTAAACACATTGCTGTAGGATTAAGTACTATTCTCATGTATCCATATTACCTCAATCTTCCATATTCAGACAATATTACAACAATAACTTTTCAGTATATAACATTACATTACATTACTGAAATTTCAGTTGTAACCGTAGAATTAACAGTTTTAGATAATTATTTTTTTAAATGAAGACTTTTAAAATTTGAGTTCAGTAATTATGCAGTGTACTTCCTTAGTATGGCAAAGTATCTTAGCAAAATGTAATTCTCTCAATACATGGGAGCTGTGCTAACTTTTAAAGTGACAATATAAATAAAATGTAGCACATATAAGACCTCTTATTTTCACAATTGTATTCTTCATGGTTATATTCTTGTCCCCAAATCAAAACAAATGAGAACATTTCTATTTGCAGTCCCTTCATTTTAATTATTAAGAATTTATTCTTTAATAATAAGAGATAATTTCTGTTTCTGATTTTAGCCTGCCCAGTAATGATTTTACCTCACAAGATTTATATGCTTGAAATATGAACAATAAAACAAACGGGAACCCCCTTTTTAATTGCTTTGCAGCAAACTTCCTGCTTCCATAAATAATTTTTTTGCATTATATATGGTCACCAGTGTATCTTATCTCCCCAGTGATCAGTATTCTGGGACATATACTTTATTTATTTACTGAAATGTAAACACACTTCTGTTTGTAACAGTCCACAGTCAAATAAATATGAAACTTCTTCCTGCATCACACAAAAACTGTCTCCCTTTTCTCCTCAACTCCTGCACCTCCCCCTCCCATTCCTCTTCCGCCAAACTTTGAGTCATCCTGTTTTGTAATCCCTAAATTACCTACCACACTTCTCTAATCTCAAAATACCACACTTCACTAAACCCTAAATACAACACTTCACTAATCCCTAAATACTGCACATCAATAATCCCTAAATGCCACACTTTACTAATCTCCAAATACCGCACTCAACTAATCCCTAAATGCCACACTTCACTAATCTCCAAATACCACACTCCACTAATCCCTAAATGCCACACTTCACTAATCTCCAAATATCACACCACTAATCCCTAAATGCCACACTTAACTAATCTACAAATACCGCACTTCACTAATCCCTAAATCCCACACTTCACTAATCCCTAAATCCCACACTTCATTAATCTCCAAATACCACACTTCATTAATCTCCAAATACCACACTTCACTAAACCGTAAATACAGCACTTCACTAATCTCCAAATACCGCACTTCACTAATCCCCAAATCCCATACCTCACTAATCTCCAAATACCGCACTCTACTAATCCCTAAATCCCACACTTCACTAATCTCCATATACTGCACTTCACTAATCCCTAAATGCCACACTTCACTAATCTCCATATACTGCACTTCACTAATCCCTAAATGCCACACTTCACTAATCTCCAGATACCGCACTTCACTAATCTCCAGATACCGCACTTCACTAATTTCTAAATACCACACTTCACTAATCCCTAAATAGCACACTTCACTACTCCCTAAATACCATCCTTCCCCGAACCAGTAAACTGTAAGTTCTTTACCTTTGCCATTGTTTCCTCAAGCATTAGTAAAAGTCAACAAGCCAGTTAAGTTTTTTTTAAGCTTAGCTGCTGCAGTCCCATTGGTACATCCAACTAGTTACTTCCCACTTCATAAGGAGTAGGAGGGATTTTCTGGATAAATTTGTGGTTTCCTGTCCATTCTTGTAAGTTAGAGTTAAAGATAGTGAGGGACATGCTTTGTTTTACAGAAAGCAGGAGTTAACTGCAGAGGTGGGAGATTCTTTGGGAAAAATCTGTCATGCCAACAAGCCTTGTTTATGTTGCAGTGCAGTTCCTAAAACTCCATCAATACTCTATAGAAAACATTTGGTATATCGCTGGAAACTCAGACTGTATTTCATCTTACATCACTTGTGCTTTTACTTTGTTTGTACTTTCTTGACTGGGTTAGTGCCACTAGGCAAATGGCCTCTTTTCAGGGAAGATACTGACTAGGGGAATTTTGCCCAGGGCACAAGGGGACTTCCACTATTCTTTTTCGGTAAGTGCTGTGGGATCTTTTACATTCACCTGAGCTAACACCAACTGAAGCAGATGTGACTTCGGTTTAACATCTCATCTGATGGACAGCACTTTCAGGAGTGCAGCACCCCTTTTATGCTGCATCGCAGTGTCTGTATTGAAAAAATTAATCCAGCTACCTGGTGTGGGAATAGAACCCACAGCCTTTGGATCTTCCAGCACCAAGGGTGAGTATGCTACCTGTTGAGCTACTGAAACTGAAAGTTTGCATTCATGAATTGTAGTCTGTGCTGAAATCACTCTTCTGAGTAATCATGCTCCATATGTGCTACCTGACAGACTACAGTACATTTTCTCTATGCTCCATATGTGCTACCTGACAGACTACAGTACATTTTCTCTGTACTTCCATAATTGCCGTAACACTGTTTGCACTAGGTTAACTCTAGGTTTCCCCACGAGTCCAGCCCTTCCATCACTCCATCTGGTCTCAGATTCATTCTGCAAGCCTTACCCTCAAATGCAGCTACTTGTTTATTTATTTATTTACTGGCATTTATTTACAGGGAAAGTCCACTGGGCCAAAAGAGCCCATTTTCAGTGGAGGCCCTGTAAAAAAAAAAGCTCCACAAGACAGATAGTACAACTATTACAAATCATCCAAAACAGTTAGTAGATAACAAACAGTATTATCAGAAGCAGAACAGAGTTATACAAAAAAAGAATAAGAGGCATAAAAGCATTATATATGCAAGTTAAAAGAGTCTGGAGTTACAGAATCACTAAACAGTCATATTATTGCTGAGACATAATTTCTGCTTGACTATCTAACCCTTCCAGTCATATTCACACGTCAGCCACCTGTTGATTTATTGACATCATGATGATCTGTTAAGCATGTTATGGACTCAGTGTTATCAATTCCGATTACGGATAACGAAACGTTTCTCCCACGCTGTACACCACAGTGGGTGATTTCTCTCATTTTCATTGACCGGTTTTAATATATATATATTTATATATATATATATATATATATATATATGTCATCATGTAATTAAGCGTTAGGTCAGAATTGTGACAAGTAAAGGCTTGTTGCTTTGGAACACTACCAGGGTTTCATGATTTTTGGAAACTGTTGTGACTGAGCTCATCAACGAAATTTTAAGACTACTAGTTTTTCTGTTTTTTTTATTTTTTCCTCAACACTCATGTTGGTGAGGTTGGAACTAGACAGATTACTGTGCCTGTTCATTTTTTTGTCATCTTTGAAGTAAAGAACACCGGCAGGGCCTTAAAGAAGTGCAGACCCGACTGTTGTTTGCAATACATGGTGACAGTTGTGTATGTACAAGAAATTAGCTCCAAAAGGGTGCCATTATAAAGGGTGATACAGAGCCTGCTCTATGGCATAGAAGTATTTATTTATTTATTTAAAATTTGTTTACATGGCTACAGAACTGGCCACATGTGACCAATTTCAGTCTGAGCCTAGGGATGCAAAGAAAGTCAGAATTACATTTAGTGAGCAATAGGAACAGCATAATGAAGGTACACATTAGATAACTAAACATTTAAAGAGTGTATACAGTTGTAATGCACATTATTTCAACAAATTAAGAAAAATCTCATTTAGAAAGTGAGGTGTTCTGTGTGATTATTGCAGCAGGGTGTTAAGTGGTAATGACAGGATAGTTGAGTGGAGTAAAGGATGTTAAACAGAGTTTGTGTGTAGTTGGAAAGAGAAGTTATGTTATACAAATGATTATGAGAGTGAGAATCTTAGATTGGTACACTAGAACATGCTGTATAAGGGACAGTAAGAATGTTACTGATAGGAGAAGAAGAGAGTGATGTAGATCAAGGATAGTCAATATGGTTGGATAAGAGCCAATGACATTTGGTTGTTAAGAAAAGGTGAGATTTTAGTTGAGTCCTAACTTTAGGGTAGTATTTAAGGTGTGGTCAGTCTCAATTTAGATTAGACTGACTACAACCCAGTGGACCAAAGTTTGACCAGCATCTCAGGCACTGTAGGAGATGAGTGGGTGGGAAGGAGCAGTTATTCCAGCTCACTCATTCTGGGAGAGAAGGCTTTCTTCCTCCTATATACCATGCCCCTTGGGATGATGCTGTAATCATGTGGCAGATTGCTGTTAGCATTTCAGCATTGAAGGGGTGGAGATAATTGATGTTACATGCACTGATGTGAGTGATGTGAGTAGCTCTGCCCCTCCGACATGAAGGAAAGTAGATGTGATGCTGCTGGTTATACCACTACACTTACGCTTCCCACCCCTCCATCGGTGTGACCCCAGCCCGAGGATACTACTTGAGACACTAAAAGTGAAAGCAGAGCAGGTGAGCAGCTGATGGTCGGCTGGAGGAAATGCAAACATGGAGTAAAAAAGAGGATGTAAAAGCCGAAGACATGACACCCATAAAAGGAACATAAAAGTGGGATATCCAGTCATAAAAGTAGCACATCTGAAAGCAAGTGTGCCACGGTCAGAGGTTTAACAGTCCGCAACTTGCTAGTGACCTTGGAGTTAAGTATATTAAGCCCAAAGCCACACACTTTGTCCTCCATAAAAGTTAGATAAATATTTTTTTTATTCTGTGATGATGTCCAATTCTTTCTTTCTTTTTTTTTTTAAACAAGAAACATCTTCATTAAGTTATCATGTATGACATAGGCCATGTTACATTTATATAAATGACAGTAACCTGTAGCAACCAAATCTCAGTTGCAAACATTATACATTCCAAACTGTGCCGACACAAATGTACTGCAAACATTATACATCACTTTTAACACATCCTCAGCCATTACGTAGCTCATTCAAATCGTGCTTTCTTTTAAATCTCTTTTCTCCTCTGCATGTGTTGGTCTCACACTTCTCATTTTTCCCTATGTAATTTGCTCCAACCCTTTTCTAAAGATCCCAGTTCCAGTTGTTTTAACTCTCATACTATCTTCAATAGTTCTAGTAAAGTTGGTTTAGACTTTGATTTCCATTTTCTAATAATTGCTATTTTGGCAGCCACCATAATTAGACTCCGCAACGCCTTACTATGTCTAGGCAACTCCGAGTTTGTATCATACCTCAAAAATATAATTTCCCTAGTCACTCCAACTTTGGACATTTCCAAATGCATTTCTGATAGGTTGTCTTATATCCATATTATTAGTGTTAGGAGTAGGGATAGTAAATCACATGGTTGAGCCTTGCAGCAGAATTATGTGGGATGATTGCTGGTGTAGAGGCAATATGTATCTGGAATAAAGGGAGGGGGAGTACAGAAAAATGGGGACATGAGGGGAGAGCAGCCTATACTGAAGGAGGAAGTAGATGGGGTGGGGGATTTGGGGTAAATGTAGTGGGTGGTGACAGTCAGACAGAGGACAGAAACGCAAATACAGGATTAATAAGGTTGTTAGTATAATCTGAATAAAAAGAAAGTTAGGATAACAGAATAGTACTGACACAGGGCTTAAAGCAAGCCAGTAAGGTCATAGCAATGTTTTGAAAAGCATCACAAGGGTAGAATCTGTATTTTTTTATTTTAACAAAAAACCTGGGTATCTTGTGAAGTAAGAAAACATATATGAGCCATAATAAAAATAAAAACATTTCTGTACACTTTTTGACAACATCAGCATGTTCTGAGAGCTCAGTTATAATATTTTCAGTTCAGTTGGACTTATCACATTCAGATTAAAATAGGTACCCCTGTACTTAAAAGCATCATGGTATGCATTAGATGTCCCTTTCATGATGGTTATCCAAACAGTCAAAAGTTAAGTATTGGCCACGCTTACAGAAAATTGATTCCTTCATAACTTGGCAAAGTTGTAGGAAACTAGCAGCAGCTTAACCTTGGAGGCAGATTTACAGGACCATTTGAGGGAGCAAACAGGCCGTTCCCTTTAGATGACATGCAGCCACAGTGATTTGTGTTTCTGAGTTTGGCAGGGCGGGAGGCCTGGCAGACTAATAAGAAATGAGGGAATTGTAGTGGGAATGATTAGAAGAAAGGTGGCCCAGACCTTTAAGGAGATAGATGAGGTATTGAGGTAGTACCCCATACTAAATTACTGAACACTGTAATAGATGACAGTCTTAAATTCGATCTACATATTCTTCAAATTATTAAAAAGACTCACCAGAAATTTGGCTCCCTTTACAGGGCCAAGCAGTACTTTACAGATCCAGCAAGAAAGACTCTACCTTTACTCTGTTTGCTTCAAAACCTCTTGTATACCAAACCTATCCATACAAAGTACGCTTTACTCCAAAATGTGATGCATTTTTATTTATAGGGCCATGTTAGACATTTGTAAAGCTGCAAAGAATGAAACAAATGTGATTTAATGTATTCTGTAGGAGCAGTTTCTATTTGGAGTATTAAATGTGTTGGATATGATTTTTTTAGTTTTAGTACAGGGGGTTATATTCCTTCACATTTATGTGTTTGCCAGTCATATGTATGTGTGTCAATCCACAGCAGCATACAAAGGATCAACCAAAGATTTAGGAAGCCACAACAAACAGGTAGAAACCAAGTTTATTAAAAGGTTAGCGCTTTCGTAGTGACAAAACACCAGTTCCTCAGACCATATCATCACTTTTAACAAAGAATGAATAAATACTATTCACAACAGAACAGTAGGCAATCAGAGCAAATCAACTCATTCATTATTGAATATTCTAAAAGAAATATTGACATAAAGCTATTCTGATAACAAAGTAGTAGTAGCTATGATAGCTATACCTAGTAATAAACATACATTTATCTCTATAAAAACAATAATAAAAACAAATGCATATAATTACTTATTATTTAAAAGCATCCTATTCTTCAGAATATGTTTCAGGGGAATTCTATCATTCAACCCCCTTCCCTCTGTTCATCCTTAATCTTATGATCCATATAGTTTCAGAAGTTTCTGTCTTGTTAACCACATCATGACCCCATTCACTATCACAAACCTTCTCTATCTCACAAACCTTATCTATTTTTTGGTTGTGGCAAGACATTTATTCGAGCCGTGACCTTTTTTGTGTGCGTTATATGTATGTGTGTTTCTGTTTATGTCTTCATATGTATAAACATGTATACGTATTCCTGTATATATAATGTGTGCGTATGTATGTATACATGTGTGTGTATGTATGTATACATGTGTGTGTATGTATGTATACATGTGTGTGTGTGTATGTATATATGTGTGTGTATGTATATATGTGTGTGTATGTATGTATGTATATATGTGTGTGTATGTATGTATGTATATGTGTGTGTGTATGTATATATGTGTGTGTGTATGTATGCATATATGTGTGTGTGTGTATGTATGTATATATGTGTGTGTATGTATGTATGTATGGTTCCTGTTAATTTCATCTAATGCACATTCAGATGAATCATGAATCAGATCAAATTCTTTGAATACACATTTCGTCTACTACACATTTCATTGAATCACATTTCATAATTAAGTGTAGAAGGGTATAGTTATTCTTTGCTGATGTGATTTATGATCATGGGATGGTAGACGAAAAGTTAATGTAGGGCATCAATTATACCTTGCAAATACCCATCCCCATGTTGTATCTACATATTTAACAATTCTGCACGAGCAGTAATTCACTGGTTGTGTTGTTTCTCTTTTCTTTGCAGTTGTGTGACCTTGGAATTAGTATATTTAAGTAATAGGGTATGGGGCTTTAGCATTGCTTATACCCATGCAAAACATAGTTTTGAAGGAGTATTTGCTGTATTTGACATTCTGTATGAGATGTAATTCTATGAAATGTGCAATAAATGAAATGGATATTCAATGTATTTTTTCAGCACGTTTCAACCAAATGTGCATTCAGTGAAAATATTTACACTTGTTTATAAATATATTTATATCTATCTATATTGGCGATCTTGTACTTGAGGGCCCCACCAGATGCACAGTAGCAAGCCCCGCCCAAAACCTGCCCCCATGCTATTTCGTAATCGGGCACTAATGAATATGCATTCCCTCAATAGTGACACTAGCATATGTCTATTTTACACAATAGCTTTCAAACCTAACATCGCTTTACACGCATCACTGCCTTAAAGGTCATTCAAAAGCTCCAATCAAGATGAATTTTGCAATGAAAAAGGCAAAGTGAAGTACACAGAAATACTTACAAATATTAAGATCGCCAATGGAAGGATGTTTACAGCAGACTTGTGCTATTAAGGAAAATACAGAACACACCAAAGATTATAAGTTAACCCAATGAAAACATTTAACTGTGTTACAGTACAATATGTGTATATGGTGAAGGCCAACCTAATCCTTTGTCACAAAATGTAATTCAATTACAAAACCTAGTTAGCCATTAAAAAAACACTGCAATAAAACATATTTTTCTACCGCAGCAAATGCAAAAGTTGTAGTACAGACGCAACTGGAACGATTTACATTCTGGTAGCAGTTACACCATACTATTTTTGTGACAAAGAAAACTGAAGAAACTTTCCCCAAGAAACATTAGCAACACTAGAACATCTTGCATACTGCTACATATGAAAAATAGGGCTTTCAGCTCGGCAAATATGACTGACTGAATAGTCTGGAAAATTAAGTATCCTACTTTGGTGACATTCCTACTGAGGTGACTTACATGCCAAAGCACTGCCAGCCACTTGGAAAAAGAGCTCTTCATTCTCTGCATACAAATGTGGAGAAAAAAACTTGTAAAAACTCCAAATGGTAGTTATGAACTTGATATTTCTGTAAAGGACAACACTTCAGCTCTACTGCAAGGACAGGTTTACTACTTCTCTGCTTCTTTTTGCACCTCCCATAAAAGTTATTCCCAGAGGCATTCAATTTACTTCTCACCAGCTGATTAGAATGCCATGTCAGTTATGGCTCATTACATATGCAGACCTGGTCATCATTCATTCGCGACACGCCCACTTCTGCGCGAAATGCAAGGTGAGGCCTTCAAGTAAAATATTGCCTCGATATATATATATATATATATATATATATATATATATATATATATATATATATATGTGTATGTATACATGTATATGTGTAAAACATATTTATGTATATGTATTTGTGTATGTTAACAGTATATGCTCATAAAGTGGTAGGAGGACAAAAGTGTAGAATGGAGTGTAGACATTGTCATGTGATACTATTCTGTGTGCATTGTCAAATAATTTTATAGTTACTCTGTACACATCATCAATGCCTCAGCCAATCAAAACCCATATTCTGTCATCATTATATTTCAGCATCATTGAAAGTAAATACACTTTGTCTACGCAGAAAATAAACACCCCCACATAAACTGAACCCCTTAGAAACGTACTATGCCTTTACTCAACGAAATTTTGTCTAAAAATTAAAAATAAGACACTAACTACAACTAACAGATCAGAAAATGGCATTAGTTGGATAACAGACCTGGAATTAAAAAGAGGCTATTGTAACTAACGTTAAAGTAAATAAAATAAAACACTCCTTTAAATTGTCAGCAGGCCATAACAGAACCCTAACTACATTACCACAAAAGTAGTACAAAGTAAAGTATATATTAAAGAAGGCTTAAAACATATGATCAGAACTACTGCAGAAAACGACTCAAAAGACAGGCCATTCATAAAAAATAACTAAACTCCCGAACGTACATCAAGCTATAGTCAGTGGATAACTCTGGTATCTGCTGCATCTCATTCAGATAAACAGAAAACAGTCATTCAGATGAAAGAAGAGTGGTAAACAGCATGTGTAGGCGTCTGCATTTATGTGACAAAGGAAGTCTCTTGCATTGTAGAATTATATGTCATTTCATGACTCATGACTTTGCTGCTTGAAATGAAACATATTCACTAAGCCAACAATAAAAGGTACTTCATTTGTAACACATCAGAATCTTACATATTTCACACACATGCGCTCACATGCACACATACTGTATCTGTATGCCTCTGGAGAAAACAAAAACGGTGTGTGTATGTATATCTATTTCTGTCTGCCTGTCTGTATCTGTATATTTAATCATCATCATCGTCAAGCACCTTTTCCCATTTTTTACTTGGGGTCAGGTTGTTGTGTCATTTGTCGCCATCTCTCTGTATTCAGTGCCACACTCCTACCTTCTTCAACAGTCACGCTGTTACATGCCATCTCTCACACTATACATCCCTCTCTTTGCTGGCTGCCCTTGTTTCCTCTTGCCTTCTTCCTGTCTGCCCCAAATCTTTTTCACCAGATTGTGTTCTGCTTTTCTGCACGTTTCTGAACCACTCTGATCTGTTCTGTTTGACCTTCTCTGCAATTTGTGCTACTTTGCCTTCTGTTCTGATGTCCTTATTTCTTTATCTGTCCCACAGTGAGCATCCTTCCACCCATCTTGGACACTTCATCTCCTTCACTTTTAGCTTCCTCAGCTGCTCTGCCTTCACTGCCCAGGTCTCCATAGCATACAAAAGTACTGGCTGCACCACTGTTTTGTACACCTTAAAGTGTCTGCCTATTTGGCATTCTTCTGTCATACACTACCCCTGACACTCCCTCTCTGAATCTAGCTTTGGCCTCCTCATTCAGACGTCTCTTCTCCTCAGCCACCCCTGCTCCACTGTTTTCCTTTTTGTCTCAGTTCTCAGCTTCTTCTGATTTCCACCACTTGCTGCCATTATATGTACTCCATTTTATCCTGTCTGCTTCTAGTTTTCCATTTCATTTCCCAATCATTTGATGCAGCTCTTCTTCAGAGTTTTCCTGTAATGCATCATTGTCTGCATGCAACAGCTTTGTTGATCTGTCTCCTCTTACCTGTTTACTAATGTAATCCATCACCAGTATGAACAGCAGTGGGCCCAGAGTTAAAGCGTGATGCATACCCACTCCCCCTGGGAACCACTGTGTGACTGTACGTGTTATAGTACCCTCTACTCATCCGTTATCAGACTCGTCATTGAGTACTTTGCCCCCTTTGGCATGTACCTGACTAGGCATGCACAAAGTTGGAATACCCACAGAGATTCCTCACCAAGAGAATTCTGGGTATTAACACACTGTCCTATACAGATCGCCTTAGAGCCCTGTCTCTACACTCGGCCTCCTACAGGTTGTTGAGTGGCAATCTGTGCATGGCATATAAAGCATTTTTAGTTCCATCCATGATGGAGCTTTTGCACATCTGCAAAATGAGCAGCACCAGAAACACTAGATCCAGGGATCTGGACTTTGCTTGCAACATAAATAGAACATGCTGGAGAGACAAGATATGTGACTCAAATGATCCTATAAAACAGAGTCCATCCCTAACCCTATTCAAACATAACCTTGAACACCAGATGGGAAATCACAAATTCCTTCCTGGGTTAGTTCCCATATCTCTTATAGACAGAGGCTAACAGTAAATATTCCCTAACTAATATTGGATGGGTAATCCTAAATGTATCCCTGGGCTGGCCTCCATGTCTCTTACAGACCAAGACCAACAGTAAACATTCCCTAACTAACAACACCCCCATATAACTTTTTAGCAACCTCCTAACTAACATACCTCTACTAACAAACATTCCCCCCCAACTGAGACACACATGTTACCAAGAGATACAGTTAGGGTGGGTTGCATGGTTAGGTTTATACCTGCTAGGCATTAGCCTATTATATACCTATGAACCTATGAACCTATGTCATTGGGTCCTTGTAAATAACCTGCACTAATTCTACCACTGTTCCCAGGACTTTGAACCATTGCAAGACTGCTCACACCAATTTTCTTGGCACTTTGTCAAATGCTTTTTCCAAGTCTGCGAATGCCCAGTTGGATTCCTTCCTGTTTTCTAGCTTCTTCTCAACTGTCTTTGTCACTACAAACTTTGAGTTGGTTGTGCTATATCCATATCTGAATCTGAACTGCTTGTCTCTCACCTTACGCTTGAAATCTCTGTACTGCCCACAGCTGACTATTTTTCCCTTTATCTTTGCACTCTGGCACTAGTATGTTTATTCTCTAGTCATCTGGGATGCACCTTTCTGTCCATACTGCTCTGTGCACCCTCAAGAGCCATTTCTCCCGTACCTCACCCAACATTTGATCATATCTGCTGTGATCTCATCTGAACCTGCTTATTTCCCTAATTTCATTTTCCTTGGTGCTGTTCGTACTTATAGGTTCATGTGAGGTTACAAGGCTATCATCCCTACAGACTTTATAAGCCTGACCATGTTAATCCCCGGTTGCCCAATTGTAATTGGTTAGATGGATGTAATTTACAGATCAGCACTGCCTGCCCCTGTCCATGAGGGACATGTGTGCCAACCCGGGGTGAATTTGCAGTCACTCATCCATTCGTCCAAGTTACGCTTGAATAGGGTCATTCAGGAGCTCTGCTTTACATGAATTGCAAGTTTATTCCATAGCAGAGGCAATCTCTGGGAGACATTCCTGTTCCTCCAGCATGTTCTGTTAATGTCACTGGCAAGGCTGAGATCCCTAGAGTGAGAGGCTCTAGAGCCATTTGATTTGTAGATGTATAGCATTTCCTTCAGGTGTGGGTCAGAGACTCCCCTGTAGGCCAGGCACAAGCTGCCTCTCAGTAGCCTATATCACACAGAGTACAGTGACAGGGCTTTCAGTTTATACATGTAGATAATGGTTTAGAGGCCCTTTTTAGTGAGAAACCTCTGTGGTCTCCCCAGTTGCTGCAGGTGTCTTGTGAGATATTTGCAGAAGGGAGCATTGTACTCTATTAATGGTCTATTTAGGGTCGAGTAAAGTGGGGTTATAACATCCTTAGACCTGGATGCGATGCCTTTACTTATGAGATGCACAATGTATAAGGCTTTCCGTACCACCATGGAAACCTGGTGGTCAAAGTTCAGATTGCTGTCGACCTGTGTTCCCAGGTCTCGCACCACTGGGTTTGAACTTAGAGAGGTGCTATCAATATTGCAATTAGCAGGGAATTCTGCTTTGCCAAAAGGGATAATAGTGCACTTTTGGAATTTAGTTTTAGACTGTGACTTTGGTACCAGCCATTTGTTTGTATTAGCCCCTCCTATAATATGTTAACATCAGTGGAGGACTCGGTGATTGCACCGAGTGTACGATTGTCAGCGAACTTAGTAAACCAAAAGCCATCTGCTTTAACCTGGACTTCCAAGAAATGGAGTCCAAATAGTAAGGGGGCCAAGTACAGATCCCTGTAGTACCCCACTGGTGACGGGTCTACTGGTAGAGCTGGAGTCACCAACTTTGACAATATGTGTTCTGCTGGCTGCCAATTAGTTACCCATCTAGTGATGTAAGAGTTTACACTTATCTGGGAGAGTTTTTCAATGATACTCGAGCAGGGAATTGTGTCAAAGGCTTTGGCTAGGTCCAGATAGACAGTATGCACTGTCTTACCTTCATCCAGGGCTTTGGTGACTTTCTTGAAGAAGTCTACCAGGTTCAGTAAGCGAGGCCTACCCGTAACGAAACCAAACTGGGTTGGGTCTAGAGTTTGAAGATCACCTATGTCCTTGTTGATGAGGTCCATGATGATCCTTTCCATGGCCTTGCTGATGAGGCCGGTTAGACTTATGGATCTATAGTTCCCAGGGTCAGTTGGTGGTCCCACTTTGTGCAAGAGGATTACCGTTGCTGCTCTCCATTCTGCTGGTACAAAGACAGTTCTCAGGCCATGGTTAAAGAGAACGGCAAATGGGACAGCTACGTCCTGTTTTCGATTGTTTAGTAAGCAAGCAGGGATGTTATTTGGTCTCACCGAGGCTGTGCTTTTGGCCTTGGAGAGCGCAAAAATGACTTGATCACTAGAGATACTAGGTAGAGAACTGGTGTCAGATGTGCTTTGGGGTATAACTGGTGGGGATAGGGGGTGAAGTTTGCACCAAATCTGGCAGCTAGCAGGTTGGCAATTTCCTCCAGTACAGTGTGAGTGGTACCGTCTATTACCAATTTGACACATAGCTGGGCACTCCGTTTTATATTTCAGATGTAGTTAAAGAATGCCTTATGATTGTCCATGGCTAGAGATGCTATTTTAGCTTCATATTTAGCTTTAGAAGACTTTACAAGACTTCTGATTTACTTGTTCAATCTGTGGAGGGAATTCTTCCTCTGCAGAGGCAGTTGCCTCTTGTTCTTGGACATCAGTTTCATCCTTTTGTTATACAATCTGTTTATACTAGATGTCCACCAAGGTGGCTTGTTTTTTTGGGAGGGCCAGGTTTTAATCCGGTCAGGTACAGCCAAGTCTGTACAGTTGCTAAGATGATTATACATGGCATTTGTGTACGTCTCTGCAGAGGAGTCATTACTGCTTGTAATTGCAGGGGGTGTAAAACTTTTTTTTACCATCACTTAGTAGGCTGTAGTTTGCTTTGAAGAAGTTCCCTAGTCTTTTGCTTCTTTGGGAGTGTGGGGTCCAGTAGTTAGTTCAAATGAGACTGATTTATGGTCTGACCTTACCAGGGAGGACATCATGCAGGGGACAATGCAGTGACCACCCATGTTGGTGAGTACTATGTCAAGCACATTAGAGCACTTTGTAGGGGTGCATACTGTCTGTTCCAGAGGATTTGCATTGACAAAGTCCAGGAACCTCTAGGCGAGCATGTTTGAGCTCGTGTATGTTAGCCAGTCGGAGGGATAATTGAAATCTCCTATGACTAAGGTGTTGGGCTGTATGGCAAGTGACTCCAGTAGGTCCAGGCAGGCATTGTGTTTTTCTTGACTTATGGAGGGGGACCTACAGCTAGCAATGATGTGGTAGGGTGTTTTGCCTATGGTTAATTGGGCATGGAGTAGCTTGAGAGAGTCGTACTGTTTAACCAATCTTGAGGTGTAATTGGCTTTAATGAAGATGAATACACCTCCACCTTTGGTTCTTTCACACTCAGTCTGAGATCTGAACATGTGGAAGGCATTGTAGCCTTACATAGCTGGGGTGCTATACGTGGCCGTGAACCATGTTTTAGTGGCTGCACAGACATCAGCATCTTCCAAGTTGAGAAGTGCTTTGAGGGAGTGCAGTTTCATGTGTAGACTCCTAGCATTAAGCAGTAGAAACTTGAGTTTGTCTCGAGTGAATTTTGCTATGTCAGAAATGTTGTTGTTTTGACAATGGCTAAAAAGGCATAATGGGGGAGGCAAGCACCTTAGCCAGTATCCAAAAGTCTAGGGATGACAGATACAGACTCTGGCAAAGTAGAGTGGCCTGTCAACCATGTCTTCCTAGGCTGACAAATACTGGATCACTTTGAACTGACATCAGAAGCTAAGCCAATTGTGGAAGTTAGTCATATTTTGTTTATATTGTGGCATCATCCGTGTGAAGGTAGAATGCTGCTTAGGGCTAGGGTCATACCTGCCTGGGACACATAATATGAGAGTTCAGTCATGTGTCTCTTCATATAGTCCAAGTTATTCACCCCAACATGGACTATGACAGAGTCATAATGGTACTTGTTGAGTGACCTGAGTGCATGTGTGGTCTGATGGATCCTGGCACACGATAGACTGCTGAATGTGACCTTCTCCTTGTCCAGCCTTGTGGGAGGGCATGTGTGTGTCTCACTATGGAGTCTGCTATGACCAAGACATTTGGTTTTGAGGTGTGTTGCCTTAGAGGCTTATTTGGAGAGACACTGATATGTGTGTTGTTATGTGCAGCGGTTTCTATACAAGTTGAAGTGTGTGCAGATAATTTGCACTTGGGGGGTCTCTGATCTTTTTGTAGGCTTCTAGTGAATACTTCTTTTAAGGTGGACTTCTAATCTTTCATTGTAGGCTGTGTCTGGGGCACTACAGCATCTGTGGGGGTTTCTTCATTCAGAAGCTGCTGGATATACTCCTTCCATCTGAGTTTGATGTCCTGTGGACTGGTGAGCAGGTTGTTGCTGGCATCCATTATGAAGGGTGTGTGATAACAAGCTTTTGGCTGACTCCCAGGTCACTGAAGTCAGGGACCCACTCACTTTAGTCAGAGATAAGGCAAGCATCTGTTGCCATTTAAAGGAGCCAGGTGTATCTTTAAATACACTTGTTGGGAGGGGGATGTTCTACCCCTTCTGCTACAGTGTCAGTAGATAGGCAAGCCTGCCAGATTACTGGCATGGAGAGCCGCCATACCTTGTATATGTGCAGGTGGTGCATTCTGTGTCCAGAGGTCTAACTGGCAGTCTGCATTCCACTTCAGTATTCAATGACTGCATCTTGACATGGCATCAACTAATTGTCTTCCCACAAGCTGTTGCTTTTGGATCTCTAACGTTGGCAGCGCGGGAATCGTTAACACTAGCAGCACAGTGATCGTTAACACTAGCCGTGCAGGAGTCAGTGAGAAGAAATGCAGTCAGCTCCTGTCAATTAATTCAGTGGAGTTTTTAATCATATTTTGCATTTTCATAAATTAGAAAATTCTGTTAAGTTAGTTAGATAATTTTCACAGTCTGGACAATATTCCACAAAGTCAACTAAGTAGTAACCGTTGTATCCGTTTTTCAGTGGGACTAAAAGTACATAATTTAATCCATCCATCCACCATTATCAGTACTGACTTTATCTGTTTCACATTTGTAGAAAGCAGCAGCCATCCCAGCAAGCAGGAAGACACACGTGGACACTAAAGCAGCATGTAAGCACTATACAGATGGTACCCCTGAAATGAAGTGTGACTGAGGGGTGCCTACTGATGTGCAGTATGGATATAGGCTCATAGGTTAACTGCCCTGAAGGGCTCTTTTTAAGCCTAGCCAATAACTCAAGGTCAGAATCAAACCTTGTCCCTTGAGCTTATAAGGTGAAGACCTTAACCATTATGCCAAACTCACCCACCAAGATGTATATATATATAAAGCAAAATACAAGGCAGTAAGCTTAAATTGTCCAGTAGGACTTGAAATACAGCTTAACCTTTGCATTCTGTAAGAAATGTGGCCAAACTTCTGATGAAATGAGAAGAATAGGTATGTTTGATATTTCCAGTTTGTTTGAATAATTATTATATGAGCATAGGAAAATGATTAAAGTCAAACATTTCTAAAAGCAAGATAAATTCTTATAATCAATTATTTTTTGTGTGACTGAAAACAATGACTAAATATTTCTTAGGGCTTCTGCAGTATCCATATATAGTTACTGCTGAGTTAATTACTAGCTACTGTTTCTGCGATGACAGCAGAGTTTGAAGGTAGGCCTAGACACTCTGTGATACCACTGCATTTTAGGTATAGTGTAAGCGTCTGTAAGCGCAGCTGATGATTAACACTGAAAATCACTGCTACCCCAGGGAAGGCAACTGGAGTGATTTGCTGATAAGAGCTTTTCACATCAATCTGGCCTATGAAGCAAGGCAGAAGTGTCCATTTTCAGACAACAGTTGACAATTTTCATACAGCAGTGACTGTTCCTTTCCGTATGTTTCTGTACGGGATCAATGTAGTTTAAATACTGAAACAAAAATAAATGTACCACCAACCTGGTCAGTTTCTTGGATCCACCCAAACCCAGCTTCCTGTAAAGTGACACTAGAGGGTGCCCAGTCACTCACTGTTGGTGATCCTTCAGGTGGCAGTGAGTGACCGCTTTATCAGTGACTCAAATACTTGTAATGAAAAAAGCCATCTTTTGCAAACTGCAGGTGAAGTCCTCATTTACCTTCAGCATTACAAATGTCCTTCTTTATCTACCCACTACAGTTATCCAATGCAGTACAAACCTTGTAAATCCCACTAAGAATGACATTTATGAGTGTAAGTTCACAGTATCACTGATTGCTCCCTTTTAGTTTAACTGGTAGGTCCCTATGCCTTAATTGTCAGGTCTCAAAGTAAAGACATGTATCTCACTTCACCCAAACCCAAATCAAGACCTTTGTCGAATGAATGTGGGAATGTTGAATCCAATAGTGGTAGGGATCCTGTAGCTGACACTAGAAGATCCTCACTTCATCAGTGTCATTTTTTAATTAAAAAAAAAAAAATACTCCTTTTTCCCCCATATTTTAAAAAGGTTGTACTCAACTTTATTTATTTATTTATTTATTTTAATTTTGTTTGCCAGGATGGTCCGACTGGACGAGGTCCGTTTACAGCAGAGGCTCGGGGAGAAAAGCTCCAGTTATATTACAACAACACATTACAGAAAAAAACATATAATACAATGTGTAGGAAGTAGTAACTATTAAACTAGTAGTTTCTAGAAAGAAGTCAAAAAGAAAACAGTAGACAATTGCAATCAAAAATATTACATATGTACATTTAGTTTGCAAAGAACAACAGTCAGATTTTAACAAGTACATGTTTTCCATGGATAGTATTTTAAGGAAACATATTTATTGGGCCATGAAAAGAGAAATAGGAGATGGTTGTAGAAGTAACAGATTGTGGACTATGTAATGCATGGACAGAGCCAAGAACTTGTAAGATGGGCCTTAAGGGAGTTTTTGAATAGAGTGGTGTTAGCTGCAGAAGTCACAGATGGGGGGAGATTATTCCAAGTTTTAGCTATAGTGTGTGAAAAGAGAGATTTGCCGGCTGTATTATTTGCTGAGGTAATATTGAGGAGTGATTTGTTGGCTGAGCGGAGTGGACGATTTGGAGTGTGGCTGGTCAGTAGATGCCTTAAAACGGGAATTTTGTCAGGTTGTTTTAGGATGTTGTATGATATAACAAGTTGGTGATATAGTAGCAACTGTGGCAGTTTGAGCCATTGAAGTTGTCTGAGAGGTATGCAGTGATGGGTTCTAAATGGGGAGGTTTTGGCAAACTTGGCAATTCTGTTATAACAGGACTCAAGTTTGTCTAGGTCAGATTTCCTAATGTAAGTGAGAATTGGGGCTGCATACAGTAGTGTAGATAGGAGATGGGTTTGAGCTAGGGTGACTCTAGCTTGATTAGTTAGAAAGTTCTTTTGCCTGTATAAGGAACCCATTTTTCTGTGCACCTTAGTTATAGTTTGCGAGATAAGGATGTTAAAGTGGAGGTTGTTGTCTATTTCGATGCCAAGGAGCTTGGTGTGGAGAGAGGGAGAGATGATAGTACCATTATCGGAGGAGATGGAGAAGGAGACTGGAGTTGTTTTTGATTTGTTTGGGGTAAAAAGTAGTAGTTTGGTTTTGTTAGGATTTAGGATTAGTTGAATGTTAGTGATCCATCTTTCTACTGAGGTGAAGGACTCTTGGGTGAGATGCTGTAGGGAGGTCAGGGATGGGGCTGAGCATATAAGGGTGGAATCATCTGCGTACTGGATTAGTGAGGCATGCAGGGTACATGTGTGTAGGTTATTGGTAAAAATCGAGAAGAGAAGAGGTCCTAGTATGGAGCCTTGGGGTACACCAGTGGTGGCTGGGAGCAATGGTGATAAAGCTCCTTGCCACTGGACAGCTTGTTGTCGTTCTGATAGGTAATGTTTAAACCAAGCAATAGTGTTTGGGGTGAAGGCTAGGGAGGTGAGGGTATCTATTAGTATGGAGTAAGGGACCATGTCAACTGCTTTGGAGAGGTCGAGGAATATGGCTGATACAAATCTGTTGTTATGGTTAACTAGGTCTGTGAAGGAGAGAAGGGCGGTGGTTGTACTGTGGTGTGGGCGGAAGGCATGTTGTGTGGGTGAGAGGAGATTGTTTAAGTTTAGGAAGTGCATGACTTGAGAGTGTATGCATTTTTCTAGTATCTTTGATAAAGGTGACAGAATAGCAATGGGTCGGTAGTTTGAGAAATCGTAAGAGGTTCCTTCCTTATGAAGGGGAATGATATAGGAGACTTTCCACAGATGAGGGATATATGACTCCTGTATAGAGCTGTTGATAAGGATTGAGACTGGGTAGGCTGTGGAGTTGGCTGCCATTTTTAGGAAATGTGCTGGTAGCCCATCCACTGCGAGGGTAGTGGATTTTAGTTTTAAGAGATGTTTCTTTATTGTAGAGGTTGGGATAGGTGAGAAGGTAAGAGGAGCAGAGTTGTTAGGCTCTGTAGGCATGGGTGTGTAGCTATTTTTGGCTAGTTGAATGGATAGTGAGTTAATGAATTCGGTAAAATGTTGGTTGAATTTTGAGGCTATTTCGGTAGTTGTATTTGTGGAGGTTGAGGTGGGAGAGGGTGTGGTGTTTTTTCCTGGTTTTAGTAGGGAGTTAATTGCATGCCAGAATTTTTGTGGGTTGTTGAAGTATTTGTTTTGGATATTTAGGTAGTAGTTTTGTTTGTCAAGCTTAGTTTGCTGTTTAGCCTGGTTTCTAAGATGTTGATAGTTTTGTTTAGAAAGACTAGTGTTGTCTTTCTTCCAGGTTTTCCATGCCTTGTCTCTAGATTTTAATAGGGCTCTAGTGGGGTTAGTAAGCCAAGGAGCTGAGTGGACTTTAGCTGTAATAGTTCTTATGGGTGCTATTTGGTCAAGGACCTTAATGAAAGTATTATTAAAATAGTCCACTGCTAGGTCCAAGTTCAGGGTATGTAGAGGTTCCCAGTTGCAGTTTTTTAATGCAGTGTTGAGATCTAGAGGGTTAACCTTGCGATCATTTCTGACTTGTTTAAAGACAGTAGGTTTGGGTATGTTAGTACGTCTGCGTAGAAGGAATGTTGGGAGATGGTCACTAAGGCTGTCTGGTAGACAACCTGTATGATAGTTTTGTTCTGGGTAGTTCACTAATGTCCAATCTAATATGGATTTTTTTGGGACTTCTTATCTACTCTAGTAAGGTCTAGAATAAGTTGAGAGAATCCATACAGGTTGATGTGGCTAGTGGGGTTTTTAGAGTTGCAGGCTAGCCAATCCGTGTTTAGGTCTCCTAGCAGAATAGTCTGTTGTGGGAGGTTGTCTTTTGCCCATTGCAGAATTTCTTCAATTTTAATGGCGTTATTGCATGGAGGGATATATCCACAGAGAATATTCATACTCTTTTTATTGTTTAGTTGTAGCATAATTCCTATGATTTCAGCATTGTCGAATTTTGGTAGAGGGGTTGGTAGAGGTTGTATAGTAAGTGTATTTTTATAGATAATTGCAATGCCCCCTCCCTTCTTTCCTATTCTATCTAGCCTAATGATGTTATATCCTGGAGGGAGAATTTCTTCATTCCTTGTGCTGGGATTTAACCAGGCCTCTGTTATGGTTAGTATATCGGGGGAGTAGTGGGTTATGAATGCGTGTACGTGAGTAATTTTATTAGATATGCTGCGAGTGTTTAGGTTTATGATGAGTAGGTCTCTTGTGTGTTTGGGGGTATGATGTTGTTTGGCCCTGGATTTGGGTGAATGTCACCAGAGGTAAGGAGGTATTTTTTATCAGTATATGACGTCTGATTGCTTGTAGTATATCTATGTAAAGCTTGTTTGGTATCTTTCTAGTGAGAGATGTTAAACAGTACTTGTTGTGTATGAGTACTATTTTGCTGTTTTCAAGTAGAGAGGGGGATATAGGGAAGCTTTTGTGGCCTTTTGTTGGTGTGAAGGGTTGTGTTGTATGGTAGGTGGTTTGGGGTAATGAACTGTATGTGTGTGGGGATGTTGTGTAGGTTAGGGCTGTGAGGATTAGTAGGAGGCATATAAGAAAGGAGAGCATGGTATGTGTCATATTGTGTTTGGTTGATAATGATGTTAATTGGATGAGAGGAAGATAGGTGTGGTGTTTGGGATGAAAGAAGATAATTGGATTTGGGAAGTGGTCAGGTGATATGGGAGTTGGGAGGAGTGAAGATGATTGGCTGTGTGGAGTGGTCAGGTGATATGGCGTTAGAATAAATGTAGATGTACTGGGGTGGGTGGGAATTGGGGGTAGGGTAGGGGAGCAGAGTGAGCCGAGCGTAGCGAGGCGAACGGAGCGGGGCACCAAACAGACTCCGAGGCTGCAGAGCCAATCTATGAAGGTTCTCCCAAGGTTTTCCAAATGTAAGATATTTCAAGGAACAGATAGACTGATTCCCAAGATAAAACCTAGTCTTTATATTTAATACAGTACCCTTTGTCTTAGTTTAGAAAACGTTGGAAAATTATCATATTTATCTTTAGAAAGTGCTGCAGACCCTCCTAGCAGTGTGTTGCAAGGTTAAACTGCAGACTGTACAAGTATTCAGAAAATAGAGAGTTATAAACCTTGTTTCCTTGCAGGTAACACACACTGAACAGTTGTACTGTGAGGTAATAGGTTGTTAGCAGTTTGAAGTTCCTTATTGTGGCAAGCCTTTCAGTGGAGGGGGGGCAGGCTGGTTAGGGTGGACAAGAGAGTTTACGGTCCCTAGGAAGGAGAAGTAGACATAGGAGAGATTAAGGCATGGACATAGGACAGTTTGTTTTGCATTACTTTAGCAATTAATCGATTTAATAATAGCTGCATGCAGTTTCCATTATTTAATGTACCTTAAGCCAGCTAAGAAGCCCATGTAGAGCTACAAACTTTCATTTGTCCTTTTGATAGTAAAGTAGCTGGTTATGAGAAGTCGCTTAATTTACAACAGCGTTAGCCTTTTCAACAGGTTATTGCATTTAACAACAGTTGGTACTAATTCTAAAAAGGTTTGTAAAATAACAGGTAGGTAGCTTAATTGCAGGGGATTTGTTTTCTTTTTTTTTTCTTTTGTTTTAAAGCCTGTAGCTTAACAGGCTTCTTGCGTATAACAGTTCATTCCAATTGCAATAGTTGATATACTTTGCAACAGCCAAACGCACTAAAATGCACTTTAATACAGTAAGATAGCACTTTAAATTAGCTGGACTGACTAGCACTGGAAATGTATATTAATACAGTAATATAGCACCTTAAAGTTAGCTGGACTAACTAGCACTAGAAATGCACTTTAAAACAATAAAATAGTGCCTTAAATTAGCTGGATTAACTAGCACTAGAAATGCACTTTAATACAGTAAAAATAGCACCTTAAAATTAGCTGGACTAGCGCATTGAAACAGTTTAAGCACTAGACACACACTTTAATACAGTATATAAGGCATTCTAAAATTAGCTGTACAAACACTTTATAGCAGTCTGAAACACTAGGGATGCACTGTGAAGCAGTACAAAAGAACCTGAGATTAGTTCGAGTAGCACTATGCGGCAGCTCTAAGCACTAGGCATGCCCATTAATATAGTAAAATAATCACCTTACATAAATTAGAATATCGGACCATTAGCCGCTATAGTAGGTATATTGCAGCTCATGTAGTGTATAGCTGGAATAATTGACTGTTTGCTGCTGTAGTAAGTATATTTGAAACTATATCTAGTCCCTCGCCGTATATCAGTTCCCTCACACTTAGAATCACCCTTCCATTGACCAGATTGTGCTTTCTCTGTGGGTTCACTTTGACACCTATTATGCTTGGCAGTCCCTTAGTGCTTGGCTAAGATGCCCTTCACCTATTTAAGATGAGATATAGCTACAAAAGAAATGCTATACAGACGGGCATGTTGGGTACTGCATATTCCCTTTGCTGCGATTATCAGGTCCGTAGTGCTCAGTGTTCTGCAACCCTACCTGTATAGATAGCAATGGAGAGCAGTTGATCTCACCAGTCTGTTTGGGTTCACCTGAGGGTGTTATGGCAGTAACGTAAATTTGACAGTTGCTGCTGTAATATTCTGTCAGTTTGGACTTTTCCGAACATGATTAGTAACCAAGCTAACGTCTATCTGCAGTAGCACCATACAGATTAATAAATGGATATATGGGAACAATAAAAGCAAAATAATAATTGAATTATACTGATTTTTGTAAACTAGTATCACAGCTTCAGGGCCTGTCTGTTAATGGCGAGCACCATACTGGCATGTATTAGCAGCAAATTGCTTACTTTTCCTGTAAAAATGAAACATCACAGTATTACTTCATCTAACAAAGAAGTGCTTTTTTCAAAGGGAACTAGAAGTACTGTTAAGAGACACATCACCATACTTCATGCAAAAGGTAATAAAATAAATCAAATGTCAATCTGTTGACGTTAGGCCCTTGCCAGATGTTAATGTGTACCATTATGCTGAGCTGCTGCAGTTCATAAAAGTAACACTTAACTGCTGAGCACCACCTTTCAAATCAAATATCTGTTACAGCTTTCATTTCTGTCTTAATAAGAAGTCAGATTTTCAGACAGTAGTTTTCCACCCAATTGTTACTCCAGTTATTTCTTTCCATAGTAAAAACTACCCGATAGCTGACTCACCAAGTGGGAATGCTCATGGTACAGGAATAAAATATATCATCATTTTATGTAACACTTCAAAAAATGTGTATAAGACTATAAAAAATGTATATATTGTAAAAGAAACTAAAGTAAATAACCACCACTTTTTTTACTGGCAATAAACGCTTATCAAAAATAACATTACCATACAGTAATGCAGAATACACAGTGTCAGTGTCAATTTGCATAACCAGTGGGAAATGTTATTAACGGGTCAGGGAGAGTGATTAACATGGTTCGACACTGTAATATTAACTTTACTCACATGTAGGCATCTAATTGTTAACTATAAGAACTTTGTCCAACATAAAACTTATAAACAACCTAGCTGTGTTATCTCTTATTTCTATATGTAGAACACACAGTTTCCCAACACTTCAGAAAAACAGCACATTATCCATATTCTGTATGCAGACTTACACAAGGTCCACTTATTCTCCATTATCACATCTAGCCCTACCACCAGTGACCCACCATACCAGAATTCCATCCCTCACCCAGGACATCCGGTGTCCCCCCATAGTGGAGATGTCTGCAGTTGTCATAAGCTGAGCTTGATATAATTCTGTTTTTTTTTTCTTGTGGTTCAGACTATTTTGTGTAACATATTCCTATCTTAGAAAATGTGACAGCCTTCAGTTAATGCCTGCAAAAGACACAATATCTGCATGGCTAATGATGTCTAATATAGATGGATACATTGTTTTTATTATTCCTTTATATGTTGCATTGTTTTCACAACACAACTAGTGTACTGTAACAACAAAACAATTCATTCAACTGGTTTTGTTTTATAAAATGTGTGTTCTGTTGGAACATAAGAGAGCTTGAATTTTTTCCAACTGGTTTCCACATCTCCAACTTACAGATAGAACATCTTGTATGTCCAGCTAATTTCCTATGTAAACTGCACAGTCCTTGTCTTCCTGGAAGCATGCCACAAAGGAACCTCTGTACTCCTCTTCTCCCTCGTTTTTGCTGTAACCTATTTAACCCTCCACCTTAGTTGTTTTATTCCTATGTGATGCTGTTACTTGTTACTAGCCCTGTTACGCTGCTGTTTCACTTGTTACTAGCCCTGTTACGCTGCTGTTTCACTGCTCCATCTCTCTGTCATCTTGGTATCTAAAACCTTATATCTAGACATAATTAACTTTCCCTTTATTCTGCTCTCTGTCTTACCCTGTTTCAGTAGCTCCCCTGTTATTTAGCCTTAGGCAAAATTATTCCAATTGTATTATTCCCACGTTTTGCCCATGTTTTACGTCCTACATTTGCTTTCCTTTGACCACAGTACAATACTGACTGTTTATGCTCACTTAAGCTCTCCTCTTGCACACATATACCTTTGGAGATAGTTTTTTTACTGGATTGTTTGGTTTGTTAGGGCCTCCGAGGTCCCGTACAACCCACTCCGTTCACCCTCCACTCCAGGCTCTCTAACCTACCTCCTTTCCCATCCACCCACTCTTTCATTACATTTATAATCTCCTCTAATCACTCCCATTCATTACCTCATCAATACTCTCCCTCACAAATCATAAGACACACACCCTCACTCCACTCCCACTTCCTTAACACTACTATCTACCTTGAGATGGCTTCCCACACCAGTGCACTCCATCACATAAAATTCCTTCTTTTCATTTTTTTGTACTAACATTTCTTCAAATTAATAGCAATGAAACTCCAAGCATTGCAGTAATTTATATGCCCCCAGGCCACAATATTCCCACTTTAGAGGAATTCCTATCCTGGATAAACCTGAATGTATCAAATGAAACCATAATCCTAGGAGACACAAATATTAATTGGCAAAATCTAACCTCCAACTCTGCTGCCAATGGTATAAACCTACATAGCTTTATTCAGGTTATCACAACCCTACCCATAGCCTATCTACAGGATCAGAGTTTACCTTAGATTGGATATTAGTAACCTACCCTAACAATTACTCAAACTCTGGCACCTTACCCAATATACTAAGTGACAACCTCCCAGCATACACCAGCAGGATTCATCCTCAAACAGTCAAAACACACTCCTACAAAACATCCAGGAATCTCACTCACTTTGACCAAAATAAATTCATAGGCATTTTAAAAGCTCATAACTGGCTCCCACTAAAAACACTCCCCTTAGAAAAGGCTGTTAACTACTTCAATAAACTTTTTCAGTACCCTCTCTTAACAGCTTAGCCCCCATACGTACTATGCGAACAAAAGTGAACCATGCCCCATGGCTAACAAAACTGACCAAACAAAGCCTCCTTCATAAAGTATTGAAAACATGGCAAAATGATCAAACAAAACAAAATGAAATTCATTACAAACAACTCCGAAATAAAGCCAAGAAGCTAGTCATACAAGATTAAAAAAAAATACTTTTCCACTCAGCTACGTACCTTAAAAAATAATCCAAAAAAAATTCTAGAAGTCAGTCTCCACTCTACTTCATCCTGGCACTTTACAATATCCATTCCATGTACCCGAAAAGACTCCACAATATCCATTCCCTGTACCCGAAAAGACTCCACAGCAAAAACCCACTTCATTACCACCACTCAAAAGCTGTCAAAGACTCCTCAACAAGTCTAAACCCAAACTCCCAGAATACAAATAATTCCATACAAAGTGACAACACACCACTCAGTCCTGACATATATTGCAATACACCAACAACTCCTACATATACTATTCAGCCTGTATCCACCTCTCTTATATTCAAAATCTTAAACTCAAACCCTGCCCTCTGTTCACTGATAACCTGTCCCCAAAATATCTACAACTAGCAGCAAATGCGATTGCATATCCAGTTAGCATTCTTATAAATCACTTTCTCTCAGAATGTTATGTTCCGCATTTGTGGAAAAAATCTGTTGTTACTCCACAACACAAAGGTGGAAACTCTCATGACCTCTCAAACTATCACCCAATCTCGATACTTTCTCCATTATCCGGAATCCTAGAGAAATGTGTACAGGCACAATTACTCAAATACCTCATGGATAAGGATCTTTTGGCTCCCACCCAACACTGGTTCCATCCAGGGCACAGCACTATTACTGCCTTGCTGTCATTCACTGATACTGTCAACAAAGCCTTAGCTACTGGTCACCCCACTTCAGTAATCTTATTGGATCTAAGGCTTTTGACACAGTATCACATACTAAACTACTAATCCAACTAACAAAACTTGGTTGCTCCCACGAATCCCTCAACTGGTTTATGTCCTACCTAAACAATAGGCAACGGTCAGTAAGATGGCATAACATCCAATCTGATTATCTGTCAAACAGTATAGGAGTCCCACAGGGTTCCATTCTGGGGCCACTACTCTTCAATATCTTTATCAGTGACTTTCACAAAGCTTCCCAACTAGGTAATATTATCCAATACACCAATGATTCTGCAATAATATCTACCTCAAACAATTCCACTGACCTCCTCACAGCTACTCAAAATGCATTTACAGAGATAGAATCATAGCTAAATAATGCACAACTGCTGCTAAATCCCCAGAAAACAAAACTTCTATTATTCTCTACAAAACTACCAGACATAGATTTCAAAATCTTTTCTAAAGACAGGACAGAATTAGAAATAGTAAGAACACCCAAGCTACTAGGTATTACAGTAGATGACAAACTCACCTTTGAGCCGCACATTCTCAATGCAGTAAAGAAAACACACTTTAAATTAGATAAACTTTATCGTCACAAACTCTACGTAGACAATAACACCAAAACAAAAACTGGCAAGTACTTTACCCTTCCCTTCCCTTCTATATGGTAGTGCCACCTTTACTAACCTTCACTCATCCCTCAGCAATAAACTTCAGTCTTGCTGTTATAAAATAGCTAGATTCACCTCAGGAAAGTCTAACCACTGCCAAGCAATCTCAGAACTGAACTGGCTCAAATTCTCCAACTATCTCTGTTATACCCAATTAATTCTAACCCATAAACTAATTTATAAACCAAATACCTGCCCAGCACTCTCATCAATACTACAAACGTATGTTCCTACACTTACACATAGATCCTCCAACAAATTGCTTTTAAGTGTAACCAAACCCAACAAAAGAGCTGGACAATGCTTGTTCTCCCATAGCATTGCTAAACAGTGGAAATCCTTACTCTCCCTTACCCTCCCACATAACTCAAATTGACTGTGTAAAGACATTTAAATCAGCATTAAAAACATATTTCCTAAATAACCTGTCTTGCAACTACAAAACAATCAGGCCACCGTAAAACCATCCCATCCCTAATTAATCCACATCCGCATATCAAATGACAACTACCATGTTTCTAATATTCCCGTCTTGTACAGCTCTGAATCTTTGCTATCTGCACACTATGATTGGTAATTCAGCTATTTGTTCTGTGAGTCCTGCCTTGTATTATGCAATGTCAAAACTTAATGTATTCATACTGTATTGTATTTACATATGCATGATTATATATGTACTTGAGTATCAATTTTTAAGTTTATAAATCTTGTAGACCTTGTATATTAAGTTTATCAGTCATGTTAAGTTTTTATTTTTCTGTACAAAACACAAAACCAAAAGCAGCTGGGATGAAGCTCTCGCAAAAAAGCAAAACGCAGTAGCAAAAGTCCAAACTGGGAGTAAACAAACACAGCTCTCTTGAATAAAATACAAAACTTTTATTGAGGTACAAACTAGTGAGCGCTTTCGTGCCTCCTGGCACTTCTTCAGACAATACAAACACTGCAAAAAACTTTCTGTTTTGTATGTAAGGATTTCCTAAGCTAGTTGATATGTGAAGTCTTTGACTTCACATTACATTTGTTGATTATTGCCAGCAGGTGAATTTTAATTGCTGCAGATATATGGTTGGTTGCTGTGAAATAATGTGGGTGAGGCAACCCCTTTTTATTGAGATTTTTTGCAGTGTTTGTATTGTCTGAAGAAGTGCCAGGAGGTTTTGTACCTGAATAAATGTTTTGTCTTTTATTTAATATCAAGAGAGCTGTGTTTGTTTACTCCCAGTTTGGACTTTTTTATTTTTCTGTATTAATTGTGGAGTTTTTCCCACTAGGTCTCCACTGAAAATGGGTTTCTGACTCAGTAAATAAATAATCTATGTATGAAATTAGCTACAGTGGATCCATGTCACAACACAAGTCCTATCACTTTAAGAGCATTGCATTCAAACATGTAGCATTTTTAAAGAGAAATATCAGTTGTTTATAAACTTTTATGATGTAGGCAATCTTCTGTAAACCTACTACATTATTGCGACTCATCCATTCTGTGTGTCAATCACATCCGTTAGTGGTAATTAAAGAAGCCAATCCTTACTCCTGCCCTACAAAGGGATGCCTTTGAACTCAGCAGAGACTTGAACCTGCCTTGCAAATGATTAAACTTGCCTAGTTTGTAAACTAGTATCACCGTGAGTGAGATTGCCTATAAAGGAATGTGTGGAAGTGGTTTGAGAAAAAAGCTATTTTTATATATTTACCTTTACCTAGTTAAGATGTTTTTAAGGCAGCAATGGGCAAAAAGTAGAACTGCTTAACAGGAGTAGTGAATACATTTACAACATTTTATTGTGAGGCTTTAAACCAGCTGAAATCATATCAACCCATCTTTCTGCCGAGTTGTAAACACGTTTACTGTTTTTTCTCTTGGGAACAGGTCATAAAAGAATGCATAATATATGCATGAGAAATACTGAAAGCATGCAGAGTTGTGAGCCTTCGGATATTTTATTAAATGTAACCATTTTAAGTTTTCTATATTTTGATGTTTTTGCAGGAAGCTTACACTTTGACATTATTTCAGTTTACCTCTGGAATGTGACAGCAGCCTTTTGTAGATTAGGCTCAGAATACCACTGTACTTTGTTAGGTTTTCAACCAGGACAGACATTTCCTATTTGCCAGAGTAATCTTTAGAGTAAGGTATACAAATCGTCACTGTTTTTACACATTTTGTATTTCTGTAAACGGAGTGTGTTGGACATCTGAGGATACCTCTCAACTGTACAGATTTTCACAGAATGTCCAGAATTTTGCCTCATATTTTTGTCCATTTTTCATAAAATTGTGGTTTTCTGGCAAATTAGTGGCAAATCATTAAAGACTAGAAGTTAGAAAATAATGAGTTTCAGACTTCATATCCTTCAGAAAATTCATGCTAATGCAAAACCTGTTATTCTGGCAACTTCTATCATTGTAAGAGCAATGTTTAAAGCGTCCTTATTTTTGGTCCTTTATCCCACTTTTATATATGGCTTTGTCCAGATTTCTTACTCTAAGATGTTGAGAGGTATGCGGTGAGGAACCAGTACTGGACAAACTTCTTAACTTCTTTGCTCAAGAATTCTGCACAAAGCCAAAAGTAATGGTGAGGAAAGGCTATAAAAAAGGACATTTAAAAAAATGATATGTGTGCATGTGTGTGTGGATATGTATATATATATGTGTGTGTGTGTATATATATATATATATATATATATATATATATGTATATATATATATACACACACGTGTGTGTGTGTATATATATATATATATATATATATATATATATATATATGTGTGTGTATATATATATATATATATATATATATATATATATGTGTGTATGTGTATGTATGTGCATGTATATATATATATATATATATATATGTATGTATATATATATATATATATATATATATAGGTTCATACTAGGCTATCTGCCCTAGGGCATTTATAAGCCCAGCCAGAGTGTGTGTGGCTTTCACCACCCCTTAGGATGAGAATATAGGTTCATAGGTTCATACTAGGCTATCTGCCCTAGGAAACAAACAGCCTTTATAAGCCTCGAACCCAGAACCCTGCATACCATAGCCAAAGTGATTTACCACTAAGCCATGTCAGATATGGTATATATATATACATACATACATACATACATACACATATATGTGTGTGTGTGTGTGTGCCCATGTGTGCATGTGTGTGCGTGTGTGCATGTGTGCATGTGAGCGTGTGTGTGCATGTGTGTGTGTGTATATATGTGCGCGTGCACGTGTGTGTGTGTGTGTATTACTCTAATTCACTTACAAATTGAATACAGCAACAGGTTTTGTATCAACACTCTAAATAAGAAATGTAAAACTATGTCTGGCATTATTAACCGTGTGAAATCCTCAATGATTTACTTGAAAATTGAAAATTTAATGAGGGACAGCAAAATTATGCAAGAAAATAAGGGATGTTGTACAAAAATCAGAGACATTTGAGAGGTATGGTGGGACCTGCTATAGTTATTGGGCCATGTTTAATGTGATTGGTGTCCCTGTGTAATGTTGGCAGTTTGATGTCACATCCACTTGTTATACCTAGTGGGTGTGTGGTTGTACAGCTGTGTATCTTGACTGAAGGGATTGACCACAGGACATGTGTTTTACCTGTCAGTATGGGAATTTACATTCCTTCTGTTTTCTGTGTTTAACTCTTTTTTCCATCTCTTTTCAGTCTGTGAGGTGTTGCTTTTCTGTAACCAGTGCTGCTGATGTGCAGATAGCTGTTACTTTAAATTCTGTCTTGGTTTATGGCTGATACCATTTGGTTACAGGTGTGATGTTTGCTTGTATGTGTCAATGCGTGCCTGTAAGTCAGACTTTCTGCAAGCATGCCTCTTCATTTAATGTTGCAGTGTATGTCTATTATACTGTATATCTTTAGTCTGATATCATTAATTTATGTCATATACACATAAACCTTACTGAAGTGAATTATAGTCTCCAGTCTTGGCTAATAGGGTAACGTTTCACATCTTTTTGTTCAGTCTATTACCTAAGGTTATCACTCCGATCCTTCTTTATGTACCTTTTCTTTCATTGCATGCATGCAGCCATCTCAAGTTAAATTTAGTTTTTTGCCCTATCCACACCTGCTAGTCATGTGATCATGCCAGTAATGTGAGGCAGTGTGGTCTAGGTTTGTGCATTCTCCCCCCAGCTGGTCTAGGTTTGTGCATTCTCCCCCAGCTGGTCTAGGTTTGTGCATTCTCCCCCAGCTGGTCTAGGTTTGTGCATTCTCCCCCCAGCTGGTCTAGGTTTGTGCATTTTCCCCCAGCTGGTCTAGGTTTGTGCATTCTCCCCCAGCTGGTCTAGGTTTGTGCATTCTCCCCCAGCTGGTCTAGGTTTGTGCATTCTCCCCCCAGCTGGTCTAGGTTTGTTAATTCTCTCCCAGGTCATCTTTATAGACTTTCTGTCATGCCTAGTTCATGAGAGCATGCACCTTGGCTTGTATCTCCCAAGCCACTCCTAGGAGTCACCCCTGAAGCAGGATTTTCTCTTACTCCATCCCCAGGAAGCTGGGAAGGTATCAGCTAGTCATTCCTCATATGCTGGCTGGTTTTCTGGTTCCTGAGCTGTTACCCGAACCTGGGCTAACAACAGTGCAGACAGATACAGTGCTTGTATGCCAGTAAGCTGGATACAGTTTAGCAGCTGCAAATTATGCATTCAGGTATGCATCACTGGTATTTGTTTTTTTTTTTTAATTCATTAACCATGCTTAGAACCATTGATTTTGACAACAAACAAGGAGCCCTTGACCCATATCTTCTATTCCCTTTTTTTGTGTCTCCCGAATATGTTAGAAAACACACTTTACCAACAACTTGGTAGGTTGGGAGGGTGGCCTAATGGTTAAGGTGTTTGCCTTACAAATATAAGGTGCAGGGTTTGAGTCTCACAAAGGATAATTGGCTAGGCTTAAAATGGCTCGCAAGGGCAGTTAGCTTAGTACTAACCTATGAACTTATTTTTTTGGTCCCTGTAATACTGTTTTAAGTATGCATGAATTCTTAAATTCTTTTACTGTGTTTGGCCATACTCTTACTTCATATAAGCTGTTTCAGTCACCCACCTCTCTTTCTGTGATGTAATATTTTCACGTCTTTTTTAGGATGTTCCAGTCTTCCACTGCCCTTTTTTTGAAACAGTACTTGTGTGTGTGTTTGTGTGTTATGTACTTCCACCTTGTAACTTTATTGTGTGCTTTTGTTGTTGTGCATCTGTTCTTCCAAAAAATGGTAGTTACTGAAATGCTATTGATGTCACTAAGGTACTTAATGTTTTTACCATATCACTCTAACTTCCTGGTTTCCTCATGACTGTAACTCTTAATGTCTTGTAGACAGTCATATGGTCTGCCTTCTGGTACAGTTAGTGCTGTTCTCTGAAATGATTTTTCCATTCTTGTCCACTGTCTTTCCTCAGAAGGATGATGTCTCCAGAAGTGCCCACACTACTTGAGATAGCATCTTGCACCTACCCATAAGGATGGATACCAGCTTACTGTTTGTATTGGTTATGACTTTTCTTGAACAGCCCCCCATTCCATCAACCTTCCTTGCTGATCTGCCACCCCACTTGCTTACTTTTATTTATGCTTTTAAGCTGTTTAGCAACTTCTGTGCCTTTTGTCTGAAATGATGAGCATTTCTTGTCAATAATACAATAGCCACATTTTTTTTTATAGGCAGGCAGTATGGTAAAAGTACATGAAATCATCTCCTTCCTATGTTACAGATTCCTACAGACTGTTTACAGGCTAAATCACATCTAGACACTAAGAATATTAATGCAATACTGTGTTCTGATGATTTGCGGTCCCAGACTGGAGCCCTGGGGGGGCACCACTGGTGACGAGTCTTTTTGAGAGAAGTTTGCCTCCAGCCCTGATTGAAAGGAATCTGTCTGTTAGGCATTCTGTTATTTAATGAGTTATTTAAGAGTTTATATTTAGCTGGAGATGACCTAATTGAGGGTGTTTCTTGCTTTCATCTCATTAGATCTAAATTTATTTGTCATCCATTACTCATGAGAGTGACGGTTGATTTGTTTGATGCATATTTATATATAGGTTCATAGGTTCATAGGTGTGTACTAGGCTAATGGCCTGGGAGCCTTTACAAGCCTAGCCTATAGAAGTGCCCTGGCATCGTATATATGTATTTCTTTGGTTCAGCACCGATAGGTCTGACCCCACCACCTTTTCTTGTTGTTACACAAGTTACTACCAGTACCCTCCCTACTTTGCCTGGATGTACTTTGGGCTGTAGTTGCCTGTAAATGGATGGAATACATCTGATGCATGGTATATTTAATCTTACAGACCCCCATTGTGACCACAGCATTATATTTGTACTTTGTGGTTGCTAACTTGTTTTTCTAGAACCTGTTGTATTTTGCCTTGCCTGGCTGCAGTATACAGTAACAGCTGTGGTATATTTTGTATGAGCAGTCCTTCTTTTTCCAAAAGATCTAGGAAAGAATATTAGAATTTCATGTTCTTTCAGCTCATATTGTCATCATTTTCTGACTATTCTGTTCTTGTCATGCCAGGGTGCTCACTGAGACACATTCTTCTAAAAGCCTTTGTTATCCACCATCCTGATATTAACAGGCAGTGAATCTCCAGTAAGCAATATATGTTGCCACATAAAAACACAAGGAAATGTCTGTTGCTGAGATCGTGGCACAGTGGGGATAAGGAAATTATTCCCTTTCCCCCACTGTAGTGCGATCTCGGAGTGAGAATATAAAAGTAGTGGTGTGTGGGAGGTCCCCCCTGCGTAAACATGATTACTATTGTTTTTTTTTTTTTTTTTTAATGTTGTTAGGTGTTTTTTTTTACTTGAGTTTCTCAAAAGTGAAACTGTTCCCAGCCGTTTCCGATTTGTGGAAACATGTAATCGAGCATTAGACTTATATCCATATATATGTATGTGTATATGTATGTGTAAGTGTATTATGTTTCCATGAACGTGAACAATGTCTGCTATTTGATCTACAAGGTTTGACCAACAGAAACAGATTCTTAATGTGCATAAGAGCAGTAGTCCCTGGTTAGGGTGATATTTCCCTTCCCCAGGGAGCGTATGATCTTGGAGTTAGCATATATAATTAACAGGGGGGTGTGGGGAACGCAGCCTCCCACATGGGACCTTCTGGGAGGGATTACCCCCAGCAAAAACACTATTGGTTTAGCCTGCTTTGAGGGAATCCTCTGAGCATGCACAGTATGTGTCAGTGTTCAAGTTTCAAAGTTTTTACGTCAATATTACTGACTTCCACATTGTGGACATTCAGTGATTTATAATGGATCCATAAATGCACATATATGAATGTATTTTATAGAATTTCTAAGAATTTGAGTTGAAATGTTTTGGCTGCTGGATCACTGAGCCCAATCCAGCAATATAAAACTCAGAGAAATTTGTGGATGGGCTTTAAAATGGTTCTATCATGGGGTCGGGGGGTTACCCTCTACCTTTCTTTACCATTCATTGAGCTATGTTTTGGTGGATTGGTTCAGTGATACATGCTGCATCCTATTTCACGTTTGGGTGTTATTTTGATTGCATATGTTGATGTTCATACACATTTGTATTTCTTTAAATACTAATTTTTCTTGCTTATTGTTTTACTTAGATGTATACAGTTTTTGTATGCATCTGCATATTGGGTACTGATGACTGAAAACTAGGTGTTATTGTAAAGACTCCTTCTGTCACTTGTACCCTTCAGAAAGAACGTATCCTAGTTAGTGATGTACTGAAAATGGGCTTAAATTAAAGACAAAAAAGTGTAGTAATATTTCATTTGACAAACTACCCCACCCTCAACTTCTTCTTTCAGTTTTTCCCAGTTAGGGGTCACCACAGCGGATTGCCTGTCCGCTCATGAAGGCACACACACACACACACACACACACACACACACACACACACACACACACACACTCATACCTGGGGCCAATTTCCACCCTCAGCATATAGTATAAATAATGTCCATTACTAAATGAAAATGTAGTTAGTGATCTGGGTACCTAGATTGACAGTTTCCTTTGCTTTGAACATTATGTGACAACTGTTGTAAAAAAAAACATTCTGTTTATCTCAACTAATAGTCCGGGGTATATCATCCAGATCTAAAGATGTCATTGTTCTGTTATATTCAGCACTGAGTAGACCAATTACAGAATACAGTGCCCTCTTGGGATATACCTCTCTCAACATATCAAACAATTAGAGAAGCCATATAGGTTCTTAATGATATTTCATGCTTAAAGACTCTGCTCTATCTAGTGTGGCTGGAAGTTCTATCACTTTAATCAGCATCTTACAGACTCTTGAGAAGCAATCTGTGCCTCACTTACTACACCATTAGATATCCTGTTGTCCTTGACCTCCTATATCTTTGCAAGTGTTAATACCTTAGCAAATACCAGAACCAGGGACCTAAATCTTCACCAGCACATAAAAGGAATGTGATGGAGAGATATTTTAGGATCTGCTACAAGCTCAAAGTCTTGAAGCCAGGGACTACAGTGTCTTGTAGCTTACAAGGGTAGCAGCTCATGCTGAAACTCACATTTGAGTTCAGGTAAGGTGTGGTAGCTGAGAGGAGAAACTGGAGCTGCTACACCTTGCCCAAACACATTATCGAGTTTAAGTAACGTAAGTGTGGCAACTGTGAGGACAGAGTGGGAGGCGGTGGGAGCGTAGATTAGGGCTTCAGTTAGTGAACAAGGGGATTTAGGTTTTGCAAGCTGGAGGGGAGTTTTAAGGGTAGGGAGCAGGAGAGGAGTTTTAGGGCTCATGGGAGGCAGGGGAGTTTTAGGTTTAGGGAGCAGGAGGGAAGAATTTGGGGTTATGGAATGATTGGGGAGTTGATGTTGAGGGAGAGGGATTGGAGTTTTAGATTTAGGGAACAATCAGGGACTTTAGGGTTAAAGTAAGAGTTAGGGTTAGGGTTAGGGATGGGATTTACGGTTTTAGGCTTAGGGATCAATTGGGGTCTTTAGAATTGGGGGGTGAAATTTTAGGTTTAAGGCATGATCAAGGATTTTAGGTTTAAGGAGGGGTTGGAGTTTTAGGGTTAGGGAGTGAGGAGGACTCCTGAATGGAACAGAGTGGGAATTTTAGGGTTTGAGGTAGAGGTGAGGAAGGGCCATCCAATTTAATAGGATCATGTATTGGGAGGCCTAATTAGTAAGTAAGGTCAGGCTAGTGAGAGTTAGAGCAGCGAGCAAGTGTGTTATGAGCTACTAACATGCAGGCACTTGTAGTAAACCTGACTTATTATGCAGCACCTCCCCATCTCCGGAATAATCTACACCTGCAAGTTAAGCAGTGTGATGCATTATCATCCTTCAAATCGAGCCTAGATGTCTGGGTAGGTACCCTTAAATTTACCCCAGAACTAACTGGCCTTTCCCTCTTTGAGAAAAGGGGAGGTTAAGCCTGAGGATGAGTAATGGTAAGGGTCTGCTGATCACAGGACTAAATTGCCTTGAAATTCCTATAAATCCTATGAATATAGTATGTCAATAAATTGTTTTGATAGTGAATTTTTATCATTTATCTGAATCTCTTGTTTTGTGCTTGTATTTTTTACAAGTTGTGCTAAAAATGGCCTGTTAGATTTGCGCATTTACCTGAACAGGACATGTAAGAATAAGTAAGTAAATGTAATTTATTAACACCTGTATGTAAGGACTTCCGTAAGTTAAGGCAAAGTTTTGCTTATTTTCCATGATAATAAACAAGAAAGGGTAGCAGCATCCTTACAAAATGGTGGATACCCTTTGTCCTTTCCTGTTTCATGTAGAAAATGGTAGGAATTTTATTTATCTTAATAATTTTTTTACAGCGGGTAGTGGGTGGGGGGATACTGCATCCCAATTTGTAAAATGACAGGTCCTTCAAATCAGCCCAAAGTCCTCCTTTAAAGAGGTTTGCCTGTTATGGATACTTTTAGTTTGGAACATGCACTCTCCATGTTCTGCAAAATGTAATTACCATCTGTAGAGAAGATTAGAGGTTCAGTTGTCCTTCAGGTAAGTTAGACACAATGCAAATACAGCTGGAGAACTCCTGTTATACACGTAATATTTTGCATACAAAATCCTGAGGAGTTTAGCTGGCCCAGTTGTAAAGAGGCAGGGCATTTGGTTTTGCCACCAGGGACCCCTTTGTTTGGTAGTGAACTCAGCCTATATTGGTAGGGCTGGCTAGGAGGTATAGGATGAAGCAACTGATGGTGCGTGTGTGTGTGCATGTGTGTGTGTGTGTGTGTGTGCATGCGTGTGCGTGTGTGTGCGTGTGTGCGTGTGTGTGTGTGTGTGTGTGTGTGTGTGTGTGTGTGTCACTGGAAGCTTATATTTTGTCTGGGTTTAGTGTTTAGTGGTGAGTCTGTGTTGGTAAGGGAATGTGATATGCATTTTTGTATGTTTTGTATGGAAGGCAAGTGTAGGCTATATGAAAGTTAAGCAATATATAGCTTTTTTAAATGTGTGCGTCTCGAGCAGGACTTGTCCCAAGGCAAGTATAATGCTACACTTGGTTATATAAGTATTGGGGTGTGTGGGGGGCTTGCCTTCATGCAAGAAGTATGTTTTCATTGTCTAAGTTTGAATGGTGAGTGAGTGTAGTGTGTGTGTGTGTGTGTGTGTGTGTGTGTGTGTGTGTGTGTGTGTGTGTGTGTGTGTGTGTGTGTGTGTGTGTGTATGTATGTACACACAACAACTAGGGATCTTAATACAGGGGTCTAGTCAATGATTTTGCTTATTCAATCTGTTTTTTTTTTTCAACTAAGTGACACTCTGTCTCCCATCGATATTTCTGTCTTTATGGTCATAGTTCTTCCATTAACTCATGTTTAGAATTTCCCTCCAGGATTAACATGCTACCTAGTGTATGTGGAATCTGTAATGCAAGTTAACATAACTGAAATGTTTCACATGTCTTTTATCTTGGTGCAGTCAGATACCGTGACAGAGTAAAAGTAAGGCACCTGACGTTGCACCACTGTGGTTGTGTCGAAAGGTGTAACTTTTGTAAAAAGCAGAATAAATTAATGTTCTGTGTACATGTACATGGTTCACAGAAAATTGTACGGAATCACAGTGCATTATAGGAAGAATATTTGTGGAATTACAATGACATCATTGGAAGAATATTTGTGTGACATGATTTTTTGGGGGGAGAGTGATAGGACACTGTTGATGCAAAGCAGGAAAACATGATTTTCACAGTTTGTTGGCACTTGCACCTGGGTATCCCTGCACGTGCTTTCAGTGTAGCAATGGAACAGCTGATTATAACACTCCAAGAAGACAACGAGCTAATTGATATTGTAGTGCATCTGAAGGAATTATTTACTGAGTATGCGGCCAAGAACAGATGATGGCAGAATGTCTTGAATTTTAATGAGCTACAAATTCTAGGCAGCATGGATTCCTGGGGGGTTGCCATGGAAATTGGGGGTGATGCCAGAGAGATTTCTTTATCTGGATGACTTCAGTCCTCAGTCAAGCTGAAGTGGGGAACATAATTTTACAGTATTTCACTAAAACCTTTGATATTGTAATGTAGTCAAGATGGACTGGAACCTGCACAGCAAATCTACACACGCAGTACTGCAAAAAAGGCTGAAAGTGATGAAAGGAAGCAGGGTATTGTCACAGTTAATTATTCAGTAACACGATAAGAGACATAAATAAACCTATCCGCTGTCATGATGGCACCAGTTCTCCTCTCTTTCCATATTCAACCCTTTTTAACATACATGCATTAGACTTTTGAAAAATAGGAAAAAGATGCTGTTTTCATGATATTAACATTGGATGTAGGGTGTGCAGACACCACTCGTTCACTCAAAGTTTATATGCTTAAACTCATTATAAATCAACTAAATACAGCAGTCATTAAAAAGAAAAAAAGCAATAAATAAATAGAGGCTGGCTGTAATATGCATCCTTAAACATCTGATAGACTCCTTGAGGTAAGTATTCCAAGGTCTCTCAAAGCTGTCAGCAGTAGCGTTCTGCCAGTGTAATGAATCCTCTGAAAAGGAACGTATATTTCATGCTTCTGTATGTATATTTGGAAGCGCTAGCAGCCCTTTGATATTTGAGTGAAGTGGTCAGTCCTGACAGTGGGACCCAAATTATTTGTACTAGGTTATGTAAGTAAATATGAAGACCTTATGTAGTGACCTTAATGCCGTAAGAAGCCAGTACAAACGCTACGTTATTATGGTAGCATGAGAAGGCTGCGGAATACCTATCAACAGCTTTAGGACTGCACTCTACAACAGCTAACAGTGGCCGTGGTCAGTGTCATGAAGGTCAGGATAAAGGGCATTATGCCATTATCTCAGTCATGAGAAGACCAGAGTACAAGTGACCTTTGCTAGGTCCTCTGATGCAGTAAGTGCTTCTTCCTGTTGACATTTGCTTATATGAAAAGGATGATTTAATGCCATGTGTCACTTTTTCCCTTATTAACAGCTGTTTATTGAGTGTCACATCAGAGTCCACAATCTAGACATAAACATAAAATTGGTGAACTTGTAATAACTGTAGGTGTAAGACTTGCAGCTATGGATGTATATATACTATTAAGAAAGCAAAACAAGAAAACTATACCACCAAAACAATGAACAGTCCAACCTTTTATTACTTAGCGCCTCGGCTATAGAGCCTTCACAGAGTAAAATAACATAAAAAGCATCAAGATTATATACATCTAAGCTTTGCAAAACACACCCACTGCAATTAATTAATTAAGTTGAATTAAATTACATATTTCCAGTCACATTCCTTATTTAACCCTAAGGGTTCCAAAGTATTAAACTTTAAAATATATAATGTCTCCTTTTTACATAGTTTAACATACAAATTCACTAATTCCCCCAAAAATATCTCAACCTTTTCCAAAACACAACCAATAATGTGATTAGGGTTACAATTATGAAATTCAGAAAAATGACTACCAAGGGGGCTATCAATTCTAGCATTTTTTATATCTCTTAGATGTTCTTGAAAACAAACTTTAAAAACTTCTACTGGTCTCACCAATGTAAAATGTATTACAGCTACATCTAAGAGCATATATAACCCCACATGTATTACAACTGAAATTACCCTTAACCCAAAATTGATATCCATTAATATACTTAAAGCTATTGAACCAATTTTTGCATATAGAGCATTTATTACATGCTATAGTGCCCTTAAATATAGGCATCCCAACACTAATATTCATTATAGGTTGTTTAAATTGATTATGCACAACCATATCTCTAAGATTTCTGGCCCTTTTATAAGAAATTTTTAACCTTTGTGGCAGCAATTTATTTAACTCCTTGTCTCTAAGCAACATGGGCCAAAATTGACGAGCTGTATTAACTATTTTGTCACTAATAACATTATATGTAGTTACAAAGAAAATGTTACTCAAATTCTCTTCCTTGTTAAGTACATATTCAACAGGAATATTACAGGAATTGTCATCAGGCCAAGAATACATTCTACCCCTCATGTTTTCATTTCTCACATTATTTTGGACACTGGGCCACCTAAGATTCATAACCCTAACCTTAGTTTCTTTAACAATGTCGATCTTATAGCCTCTATTTAGGAACATATTTTCTGTTTCCAAAATTTCTTGTATAAAGATTCATCCCTATTACATAATCTATGTATCCTTAAAATTCATTATAGGGTAGAATATTTATTAAATGCTCTGGATGACAACTGTTACCATATAGAAACTGATTTTTATAAGTAAACTTGTTATGCAGCCCAGTATTCAATTGACTGAGCTTAATATCTAAGAAGCTAACTTCTGTTCCAAGCTGAATACCATCAAATTGTAGGCCCATATTATTAATTTGTAAATCTTTCACAAATTGAGTAGCTGCCTCCATGGGACCATCACATAAAAAAATTAGATCATCAATAAACCTTAAATAAAGCAAAACCTGGGTTTTCAACTGTGGATGACCTTAAAGTCCCATGTATGACCATCAGCTTTGTTTTGGTGGAATTGAGTTTCAGTCAATGATTCCTCATCCATACTAGGATTGTGTGTCCAAATTTCCTTCAGCTAGATCAAGATCTGCCATATGCTGCTGAGGAAAGGAAAGGTGTGACTGAAGGTCTCATCTGCTTACCAATCTTATCTCAAGCTTGTCTTCTTAAGGACCTCACCTAGTGGGGGCAGATGCATTGCAAACAGAAAGGGTCCCAAGTCAAAACCATGTGGTACCCCACAGACCACCTCTTACCAAAAGACATGAGAGGACTTCTGAAGAAAGACCACAGCAGGAGTACAAATGCACATATCAGAACTCTTTGGTCCATGGTACCAGATGGTGTTGAGAGAGGAAGAAAGAACAAAACTGAATAGCGCCATCTCTTCCTCATCATCAGGAGTCATTAACTACTCTAGCAGGGGCTATCTCATTGGTATCATAAGACCTGAATCTAAACTAGTTTAGATCAAGGATGTTAAAGTTTCAAGTGGTACATTAATAATCTTTTCAGTACGTTTTCCAATAAAAGCAGGATTTTAAGAATGGAAAGTTGTCCACTGTGCAAGGGTCCCAATATAACAGCTTAAGATCAGGATAATGAAAGCCTCTTTTACAAACTTTGGAAAAAAATGGAGGTGCCTTTAATTTCAGGAACCACTGTTTTAATAAATACCTCAAGACTGATAGATAATTAATGAAAAAATCTTATGTAGAAGCACTTCATTAGCAAAGCTCAAAAATCTCACTTGTATTGAAAAGGAAATGCGCTATTATGGGATAAATAATTTGTGAACTTAGTGACAGCTGTGTGGCCGTGCATTTACTGTGTGTAAGTAAGGGGGTGAACAGGTACAGGGACCCTGCAAAAACAAAAAGCTTATTCTTTTATTTTTGTTTCATCACTTTTGCAATGATGGTATACAGTTTATAGATGATTGTTTTAGTGGAGTTTCATTTTTTGTGGTTTTGCAGAAGCAGATTTTGTTGTGTTTTCCCATTTTAGGTGGTTTTGTTACTTTTGGACCCTTGCCCTGACCTGAATCCAAAAAAAAAATTTCTACACTTTAGTGAGGCCCTTTCAGGGAAGAAAATGCAACTGTGTGTGAATTAGCATCCATTCTGCATGCTGTTGTCTGCAAGCCTAAAACCAGGTAGTTTAACTTCAGAAAAATCAGCAAAGAGGAATTAATACTATGACCAGTGTGGCAATATGTGCCTTGATCCCTTGTTTTTATGAGATGGACACTTCTAATAGTTTTTATCCTTGATCAGCCTTACCTAAAAAGAACCAAACATCTGATTTATACTCTGAGGCAGAAAGGACTTTCCAGTTAAGCAGAAAAGCTGGCCTGCACAATGCCTGCATTGTACAGGAAAGCATTACAGATCAACTCAACATGGCATGAATCTATTCCAGTTAAGCAGAAAAGCTGGCCTGCACAATGCCTGCATTGTACAGGAAAGCATTACAGATCAACTCAACATGGCATGAATCTTACTAGACAAGAAGATTGTGTTCTAATGGCAGACCACTGACTGATAAACAAAGTAGTTTTTCCTCTAATTTTAATTTTGTCTCAAGGAGGCCAGCTTATTTTAAATGGTTTTGCAACCATTACCTCCTTCCTTCTGCTGAGATTGTATTCATACAACAGCTCCACATAGCAATTCACATGCATTATACGTGGTGTGGGATGTGCTGTCTGAGAACTTCAGTCGTACCCTTCATATAAATCAGTCGCATCATCTTGGGATCATTTAAGTTATATAGAAATGGAACTGGTCAAGTACAGGGAGCAGTCACTGTTCGTGGTGTTGTGCAAAGTCCTATATTCAGCCAGTGCAAGACCAGGTAAGGGGAAAGTGTCAGTGGATCAACAACACTTTAACTGAGTGCCAATCCACTGAAGAAAAATGGCAGAAACAACTTTCACCAACAGTGGAGTTTTCTTTTTTTTCTTCACTGTTGTGTGACATCAGAGTAGGGCTATTTAAGCTTTAGGGGTTAATCCTCCTACATGGAGAGTGCAAAATAACTTGCCTTTCAGCTTTGCCAAAGATAGTTTTGGTGATTTTTTAAGTGGATTGATACTCAGTTAACATGTTGTTTATCTAGCAGCATGAATCCCAGCTGTAGTTCAGTATAATGGGGTGCCACACTGCTGGGGTGCTGTCCTTTAGGTGATACGTTAAACAAGGTCCCATTAATCTGAACTGGTGACAGCTGAGGTGAATGTCAAACATCTCATAGCACTTGGCCAAATTACACCCTAGTTAGTATAATATCAGCTGTGTTCTTCACTGAAATCAGGCCATATGCTGGGCAGAACTAACACATTTAATATAAAGTAAGTAAAATAAAATAAGCACAAATCTCTAAAATTAAACGTTAAATTAATTTAAAATAATTCTTTAGTGAGAGCAACTTACCCATCATCAGCCCAGGTGATGACATCTTGCATACAGAACTAACCTGTTCAAATGTGACAACACCAAGTCAGTGATGAAGTCTTCAATCTCCTATAGGACTATCTCCCAGCCTCTTAGTACACACTAACTGCAAAGGAATCTGCAGTCTCTTCTCCCAGAACAGGTTCAAAGGATGTAGTTGTCCTCTACTAGCAACCATAAGAACCTCTTGACTTTCTGTGGATTTATACTTTGCATTTCCACACAGAATAAATACAACAGGTTACAGTTTTCTGCCTGAGCTAAACAATAGACTACCTGGGTATTACCTGAAGACAAGGTGATCCTCTGTCTGTTAGGTAATTTTTCCCAAGATGACACTATGTAACCCTGACAGAAATCTGGACACATCTGAGTGCACCACTGCCTATGACTAGCCACTGCCCTTTGCTCTGAATCCAAAAGTCCTTAGAGCCATGGAAGATGCTGGTTGGAACACTAATATAATGAGGGGTAAATAGACGCTAAGGGGTCCCTGTCACAGGCTAGTTCTATTAGAACAACTTACAGTTGCTAAAATAATATAATGACCAAAAATCTGTAAGATTTAGACAAATAGATGTGTGAATGTAGCAAGTTATAGGAAACAGGAATTGTTAATAAGCAAGCACAAGGAAAACAAAAATAAGAAAAAACAAATAATTTTGTGTTGGTGCAAAATTCTAAATATAATGGATTAAAAGCAATTAAACTTAGTCAGCCACAAGTAGCTTAAGACTGTAGAGTAACCAGCAAATCGTTCAAATTCATTGTATGGAAATCCAGGGAGTGAGGACTAGGAAAGGGAAGGGCACTTAGTTCTGCAGCACAGTATGAACGAGTGCTGGTATGTCCTCTGAGCTGTGATTTAGGATAAAAAAAGATGTGAGAATCGGTAATGAGAAGTATAGAGCCATGAACGGAATGGTCATAGCCCATTTTAGGGACAAGGTCAAGAGTATCAGATGGATATGCCCAGTATCTCCGAATCTGCCACGTACTTGCAAATAGCTACTGAGGTAAATTTGTACAGTGCTTTTTGATGTTTGATTGCAGTACCACGAAACAGATCACACACCTCATGTATGTATTCAGATTAAGTAAGAGACACAGTGCATCACCCAAAAACCCCTTAATAGCTCTAGTGTTAGGCAAAAAATGTTAAACAGCTGGGAAGAGTATATGGTTATATATTATTTCACGACAAGGTACAAAAGTATCTGGTTACGAACATGACTGAACCACAGCAAGGGTTGAGGTAGTACCAGACCATGAAGGAGAGAGAAGTACAATCCAGACCATGAAGGAGAGAGAAGTACAATCCAGACCGTGAAGGAGAGAGAAGTACAATCCCCACCATGAAGGAGAGAGAAGTACAATCCCCACCATGAAGGAGAGAGAAGTACAATCCCCACCATGAAGGAGAGAGAAGTACAATCCAGACCATGAAGGAGAGAGAAGTACAATCCAGACCATGAAGGAGAGAGAAGTACAATCCAGACCGTGAAGGAGAGAGAAGTACAATCCAGACCGTGAAGGAGAGAGAAGTACAATCCAGACCGTGAAGGAGAGAGAAGTACAATCCAGACCGTGAAGGAGAGAGAAGTACAATCCAGACCGTGAAGGAGAGAGAAGTACAATCCCCACCATGAAGGAGAGAGAAGTACAATCCAGACCATGAAGGAGAGAGAAGTACAATCCCGACCATGAAGGAGAGAGAAGTACAATCCCGACCATGAAGGAGAGAGAAGTACAATCCCGACCGTGAAGGAGAGAGAAGTACAATCCAGACCGTGAAGGAGAGAGAAGTACAATCCAGACCGTGAAGGAGAGAGAAGTACAATCCAGACCGTGAAGGAGAGAAGTACAATCCAGACCGTGAAGGAGAGAGAAGTACAATCCAGACCGTGAAGGAGAGAGAAGTACAATCCAGACCGTGAAGGAGAGAGAAGTACAATCCAGACCGTGAAGGAGAGAGAAGTACAATCCCGACCATGAAGGAGAGAGAAGTACAATCCAGACCATGAAGGAGAGAGAAGTACAATCCAGATCATGAAGGAGAGAGAAGTACAATCCCGACCATGAAGGAGAGAGAAGTACAATCCAGACCATGAAGGAGAGAGAAGTACAATCCCGACCATGAAGGAGAGAGAAGTACAATCCAGACCGTGAAGGAGAGAGAAGTACAATCCAGATCATGAAGGAGAGAGAAGTACAATCCAGACCATGAAGGAGAGAGAAGTACAATCCCGACCATGAAGGAGAGAGAAGTACAATCCCGACCGTGAAGGAGAGAGAAGTACAATACTTAGAACAGACCTCAAGCCAAAATAGCTTGCCTCCTGTCAAAAGGTCAGCATTCATGCAGTATTATCACAAACAGAACTTGCCAAATTAGATGTTGTACAGTAAGCACTGCATTAGCAATAAGCAACAGAAATTTAAACAAAATACCAAGCAAGAAATGCACGGTGGATGCTAAGGACAGTCATGATACCCACCATTTGTCATTGCACTTTGCTTTCTTAGTAACTTACTGCCCCATGTGAGTTGAAGCAGTAGAAATGATGTTATGCACAAATCTTTGCAGTCTGTTACCGATTCTAAGAACTAATGTAACCACTGATGGTGCTATCAGCCATCAAGTCCAATCTAAATATTCCAGGTGAAAAACCTGGGAGTGACCATGTTAACTGCTTATGTAAAGATAGGCAGTTCCAAAACACACTGGATAGAAGCTGTCAGGTCAAACAGATAGACAGATCTACCTTACACAGTCTGCCAAGGTTGGAGAGTGAGACCAGGATTCATCAAGAATACACCAGAAGAAATGCACTTATGGTAGGCAGCATGGCCACCAGGCAGGCACCCAAAGTCGGGCAGTACAGCGTGTGCAGTTGATGAGAAAACAAGTTGCTGCAGCAATGACTTAGTAATCATGTCCTGTCCACCCTCAGAGCTCCACTAGTAACACTGTGACTACTAATAGCCACCAGCTGTGAGGATACTTCTGGACACTGAGTTACAGCCACATTGTTAAGCCACAGTAAAGATACCACTTTACGCTGCAGAGATCCACGAGAAATTAAAAATGTAAAATGTCATACCAGAACAGGTTGCACAGCTGCTTCTCATACCTAGAAGATACAAAAGCTGTGGGTTCAATTTCTATGCTGTGTGCTTGGATTTCTCTTTCATATAGCATGGGGGGGGTGCATTCCTGAGGTGTCATCATTTGGATGAGACATTAAACCGCAATTCCATCTGCCTGACTTGGTGCTAGCTCAGTTGGATGTAAAATGCAACACTTACCTGAAAGACTATTAGGAGAATCTTATTAATGTTTCATATTTATGTATATGAAAAATAAAAAAAATCCTTCGTTTCCATATAAACGTTAAATATCTACAGAATATTTCAGCCACATGTTAATTTCCCTCATTCTTTTTGTCACAGCCAGCCTTTTATTTTCTTCAACATTTTCCAGCTTCCTGTTTTTATACAGTTTTCTTCCCATATAAATCACAAACATGTCACTAGCATCTTTTTAAATTATTTTTTCTCTTCATTACGTCTTCCTTTTTATAATCTTCAAAGACACTTTATTTCCACTCTTTTGCTATGTCTTCCCAAAAGTTTTCAACTTCTTACATTCATTAAATACAGGTATCATTCTGTCCTCAACATTACACCCTGTTTTAAAAATAATCTTTCTGCTTTCACATTATGCCTCATTTGTGGCTTGTTTAATGATAATCTTCACAGAAAGTCATTCATTTCATATATTTATTTGAACATTTCCTGCCTTTGCTATGTTTCTTTTCTTTTTCTTTCATCCAAATCTTCCAATACATCAGCATAGAAAACATTCCTTACATTTTTGTGTTTTCAATAGTATCCTTGTTTACTTACCATAAAAAACATTCCTCTATATAATTTCAAAATCATTCCTTTCCCATACTGTGTTTCCTTTTCTTCTGTCTCATCTTTTCCTGCTACCTTTTATATGTTGGATTCACAGCACTCCCACAATGTTTTTTAAATACTTTCCCAAAAATATAAAAAAAGCACATTATGTACTGAACCTCATTTAACTGTGTTTAACGTAGTCCCTCCTCAAACAAAACAATCATTTGCATTGACTCTTTTCCATATCTTCTGGCAACATGTATATTCCTCCTGTATATAACAAAATTCCAATACATTTTTATTTGATTTTAAATGATTATAGAAATATAAACATTAAATTAATCTATTCAATAAGTGACTAAGCAAACGTCAAGCCTTCCCACCTCTAAATATTGAGATGTGAGAAAAACGAAAGGCTAAGAAACGTTCATTGGTGCCTAAGAAATAGTATCTTCAAAATAAAAATAAAATATTGGTTAAACAAGCACCATCAATGAAAACGAAGTTTTGAGATTTAAAGAAAAGGTTGTTTCTGTACTGACAAAATTAATCTCTTTGTAACAATACTCATAATGAATAGCTGTCTAGTAGTGTTGAAAATATGCTGTAGCCTGTATAATATCCACGTATTACATGTACAAGGCAGCTTAAAGCTAGACACTCGGCTGACAATAAAAAGACATTTCCAAAGTGTGACACTTTTTTGCTGTTTTAGTACTATTTTACTGCACCTGCTCCCAAAATAGACGACGATGCAGCTTAAACCATTTGCATTAATTGATCTGCAACCAAACCTGACAAACTGGAGTCCCATTAGTCTCATTTGCTATGGGGAGATACCAGAGCCACCCAGAAGCAAGCTAGTTCTGACATTAAGGTTAAAGTAGGGCCTACAGCCTACTTAATGAACAGAATTAATATAAAATGCAGTTTGTCATCGTCGATTACAGACATTTTTATTTATCCTTTGTTGACCAGGTGAGTCCCACAAGGCTAGTAACCTCTTTTCAGGATAGACCTGAGGTGGTATTTATGCTAGCAGTGGAAATTTGGCCAGAACACTGGGAAACTTCCCTTTTTTCGATAGATGACTTGGGATCTTTTACGTCTACCTAAGCTACCACCAGGTCAAGCAGATGGGGCCTTGGTTTAATGTCTCATCCAAAGGATGGCACACTCAGGAGTAAACTCCACCTTTATGCTGCACTACAGTGTTAGCAATCCATCTATCTGGTGTGGGAATAGAACCCACAGCCTTATGCATCAAAAATAAGTATGTTACTTGTGCCATTGACACTTTTGTTTACCATAGCACGAGCATTTCCTTTAAAAAGACACGCAAGTGATGTGACAATCCTGTTCTTAATTTAGGTAGGCATAGCTATTGTAACATTTGGCATGTACTTTGCTTTAACATTATTTGCAGGCTGTTTATATTCCTACTGTTTCAGAACAAAGCTAAATTCTGCACTTATGCTGCATACAGCAAGTGGAATCTGGCTTATTGGCTTGAGTGTATTATTAAAGACTTGCATAGTTGTGTATTCAAAACCCAACGTTCTAAACCATTTTTATGTTGTAAGAGGTCGTTTTCATGTCTGCAGTGATGTCATGATAAAAGGAAGTTTGCAAATATTTTCATACACATACTTCTGGTTTGTAAGAGTCTGCTGAGTGGTACCTATGTACATCTGCTGGGAGACATGTTTGCTATTTTGCTTATACATATTTTGGAGGCTGCCATAGGATTCATGTTTCAGAACATAGCTAAACTCTCCACTTGTGGATTATTAAAGACTTAAATTTCGCTAAATATTTGATCCAGTGGGCTAAAATATTTTTATTGTTAGGGAAAATTTACTTTTTCTCCTCATAGTGCCTTGATTAGTATATGTCTGCACATTTTTTGTTGTTGTTATTTTGCCATGACTTTTTCTGTCTGTTTGGACTTTTGCTTTTTTTCAGGAAGATATGAAGTGAGCATGTCACAAGTAATCCACAAGGAGATGTGCATTGCTGTCCATTATATCTTCTTTCCATCACAGCACCATAAAGGTTTCACTTGACCATGGAAGGAGAACCTTTGATAAGGTTAATACCTTCCCCTCACTCCACAAGTTTTTTGGGGTATATCAGCAGGACATGTGTGAAAAGGAATAGAAGACAAACTCCGTTGCACTAAATATACAGAACCAACTGTTATTGCCAACATCCTGGCAGATAGGTTCAGTGCTAACTTTATCCCTCTCTCACCCCCTAAAGAGCCCATCTCTATACCTGAAGAATGCAAAGTTCCTGTAATCACAGCTGCACAGGTAAAAAAACACACTCTCCAAAGCCAAGAACACAGCATCCATGGGACCTGACAACATCCCAGGCTGTGTTCTACATGAACTACAGAATGAACTGGCACCCCACCTAAGCACCATGTTCAATCATAGCCTCACCTCAGGCTTTGTGCCCACTGAATGTCACACAGCGACAGTTATCCCACTCCACAAAGGGTTAACCACCACGGACCCCAGGAACTACAGCCCCATTAGCCTAATGAGCCTGGTCTGCAAGGCCATGGAACGTATCATCAAGGAACTTATAAACAAAGACATTGGTAATCTCCAAACTCTGGACCCCACCCAGTTTGGATTTGTAAAAGGTAGATCATGTCTCCAAAACCTGATAGACTTCTTTGAAGCAGTCACCAAAGCCGTAGACGAGGTAAGGTGGTTCACACAGCCTATCTAGATCTTGCCAAGACTTTTGACACCATCCCCCACTCTGGAATTATAGATAAACTCACTAAACTAGGTATAAATCCCTATGTCACAAGATGGGTTGCCAACTGGCTCACTGACAGAACTTGCACTGTGAAAGTAGCAGACTCCAAACCCGACTTCAGACCAGTGACAAGTGGAGTACCACAGGGTTCAGTCCTGGATCCTCTCCTGTTTGGTATCTACTTCTCTGAAGTACAGGCTAACACAGAAGGTCTTTGGCTAATGAAGTTCACAGATGACTGCAAACTAGGAGCCATAATCAAAACTCCTAACGATGTGGACATCCTACAAAAGGGCCTAACTGAGACAGATGCCTGGTGTCAAAGCCATGGCCTCAAGCTCCATGCCAAAAAGTGGATTGTCATCCCCTTTGGTAAAAACTCTGTACTCATGAGCTACCACATAGGTGGTAGTCTACTTAACACCAAAAGTGTGATAAGAGACCTTGGGACACAGGTGGACAGTAGTCTCTCCTTTGATAATCACATCGCCACAGTAGTCAGGAAATCATTCTACGTGGCACACCTCATCACAAAAGGTTTCTCATCCAGGAAAAAAGAGGTCATTGTTCCCCTCTACTTGTCACTTATTAGACCCATTATATAGTACAACGCCCCTTTTGGAATGTACCTCACAAGTCATCTACAACAACTGGAAAGGCTGCAGAAATACCTGACAAAGAGGATTACCAGCCTCAAAGAGATGCCCAATGCAGACCGTCTCAAAAAACTCCAGCTTTACTCCGTCTCATATTGCCTACTCAAAGGTAATCTCTGCCTAACATACAAAGCTATGTCAAACCCAGAGCTGTTGGACATGCTCCACTTAAAGAAATCCCAATCCCTCCGAGCTACATGCTCTAGGGACCTAAACCTTGTCACCACAATAAACAGAAAATGCTGGAGGGATAGATTCCTGTCCCAGAGACTTCCCATACTCTGGAACAGACTACCTACCTATGTCAAACAGAGCTCCTCATTAGCACTGTTCAAGAAAAATATTGATGATTGGATGGGAAATAGGAAAATCACCTCGGGGATCACTTTTGGGGCTGTGCTCAACAGGGGGCACAGTAAAATAATTTTCTTGGGTGTCGAAAGCCAGGGTACCTTTTTGGCTAGGCTTATATAGGCCCTAGGGCCAATAGCCTAGTACCTACCTATGAACCTATGAAAATAGAATGAATGTAGATAACTGCAAGTATTTAGTACCAAACAGTGTAAGGTGATACATGCAGAACATACTGCACCTGCACTGTGCTGAGTATAATTATGGGCGATGAGAAGGTACTTTATATAGCACACAGAAACATGTGCAAAGTTAATTACATGTTTGTTTATTTAGTCATTTCATTTAACTAAGTCAACAAATAAGACTGTTTTCAGCTATGACATGGGCTATCAGCCAAATGACACCCATACGTAGTAAATACAGAGTTAAATCAGTAATGCACATAATGCAGTACATAAACAAGGCAGAATGTAGCTTACAAAAAGACATACTGTGCAGTATTTTGCAATAAGTAACATTTTTGGGGGGAAAAATAAACTTAAAAAGTGGATGAATTTTATAGTACATTGTTATGCACTTACACAACACTAGGTTAAAACTATTCTGAGATGATGTGTAGTTTGACCAAGTAGCCAATATTTTTCAAAATGCTTACCCTGAATCCCTTAAACAGTTGCCCTCTCTTTAACAGGGAGGTATGTTTTCAGTAATGCTTACCCTGAGTCCCTTAAACAGCTGCATTATCTTTAACAGGGAGGTATGTTTTCAGTAATGCTTACCCTAAATGCCTTAAACAGTTGCAGGATCTTTAACAGGGAGGTATGTTTTCAGTAATGCCTACCCTGACTCCCTTAAACAGTTGCACGATCTTTTAACAGGGAGGTATGTTTTCAGTAATGCTTACCCTGAATCTCTTAAACAATTGTACAATCTTTAACAGGGAGGTATGTTTTCAGTAATGCTTACCCTGAATCCCTTAAACAGTTGCACCTTCTTTAACAGGGAGGTATGTTTTCAGGAATGCTTACCCTGAATGCCTTAAACAGTTACACGATCTTTAACAGGGAGGTATGTTTTCAGTAATGCTTACCCTGAATCTCTTAAACAGTTGCACTATCTTTAACAGGGAGGTATGTTTTCAGTAATGCTTACCCTGAATGCCTTAAACAGTTGCATGATCTTTAGCAGGGAGGTATGTTTTCAGTAATGCTTACCCTGAATGCCTTAAACAGTTGCAGGATCTTTAACAGGGAGGTATGTTTTCAGTAATGCTTACCCTGACTCCCTTAAACAGTTGCACAGTCTTTAACAGGGAGGTATGTTTTCAGTAATGCTTACCCTGAATGCCTTAAACAGTTACACGATCTTTAACAGGGAGGTATGTTTTCAGTAATGCTTACCCTGAATCTCTTAAACAGTTGCACTATCTTTAACAGGGAGGTATGTTTTCAGTAATGCTTACCCTGAATGCCTTAAACAGTTGCATGATCTTTAGCAGGGAGGTATGTTTTCAGTAATGCTTACCCTGAATGCCTTAAACAGTTGCATGATCTTTAACAGGGAGGTATGTTTTCAGTAATGCTTTCCCTGAATGCCTTAAACAGTTGCACGATCTTTAACAGGGAGGTATGTTTTCAGTAATGCTTACCCTGAATGCCTTAAACAGTTGCACGATCTTTAACAGGGAGGTATGTTTTCAGTAATGCTTATCCTGAATCCCTTAAACATTTGCACGATCTTTAACAGGGAGGTATGTTTTCAGTAATGCTTACCCTGAATCCCTTAAACAGTTGCACGATCTTTAACAGGGAGGTATGTTTTCAGTAATGCTTATCCTGAATCCCTTAAACAGTTGCACAATCTTTAACAGGGAGGTATGTTTTCAGTAATGCTTATCCTGAATCCCTTAAACAGTTGCACAATCTTTAACAGGGAGGTATGTTTTCAGTAATGCTTACCCTGAATCCCTTAAACAGTTGCACGATCTTTAACAGGGAGGTATGTTTTCAGTAATGCTTTCCCTGAATCCCTTAAACAGTTACACGATCTTTAACAGGGAGGTATGTTTTCAGTAATGCTTACCCTGAATCCCTTAAACAGTTGCACGATCTTTAACAGGGAGGTATGTTTTCAGTAATTTTTGTTGAAAATCAAGCAGCATGTCAGTATTTTGTACTTTTTGAGGTAATGCATTCCAAATGGTAGAGGCTGTTTTCTTGGCCATTTTTTTTTTTTGCTCCTTACAGGTAACCATCAGCTGTCCCTAGGACCTCTCCTTGTCCGCTAGGTGGCATAAAAAAGCCACCAGAATCTTCCCCAGACTATATCCAGCCCATGTTCTGGACTGGCAAGGATATTGTGCCACCTGTGGCAAAGTCATACTACAGCTAGGAAGTATTTAAGCAATAACCGACAACGTGGTGTGGTATATTGAACATTTATCAATAGTTGGTGTGGTTTAATCACAAGGGCGAAGCCCAAGTGATTAAACAAAGGCAACTGTGGGTAAATCTTCAATACACCATAACCACGGAGTCGGTTATTGCTATTATACAATGACATTAAGAAAAAAAATACTTTTCTTAAATAATGTCTTTGTATAATAGCAGATTGCTGTTCTTCTACCAGCTGTGGTATACTGAGTCTGCATTTTGATGTACTGCGCATGCGTATGGCACCTGTGTTCCCACACATACCCAGTACATCAAGGCTTTGAAACAGAAGCAACAGAGAAAAGAAAGTCTCTGTTGCTCCATTTTTTTTTTTTTTTTAATTGTAAAAAAAAAAAAGTTTTGGGGTAGTTTATACCAACGAAAAAAGTCCGGGCGACCAGACCTTTTTTCCATTGGTATATTATGGGATTTACAATGGGCAGGCTGGTTGGGCTGGCCAATCCGCGTGCAGATTTTAGAATATTAATAGGGAGGAATTGTCTAATTTTGCTTAATTCCTCACCGCTTACACATGTTGGTAGTGCCCGTGGGGGGGGGGCATACAATGGGAATCAACACTATTTGGCCCCAGCCTTCCACCATTGGTTGGAAATCAGTGGGATGCTCCACCCACCACCTGAGAGCACTATCTACTGTTATCCTCTGGTCTCCACCAGGGAGATCAGTGCACAAGTGTGTTCACGTGTGTATATTACCACCCCCCACATGGGCACACCCATCCTCCCTGCCTGAGTCATCATGAGCCTGAGCCAAGAGTCAAACTCAGGTCACCTGGTACATAGTCATGGCTTTATCCCTCTATGCCACCAGCACAGGCTGGTAGGGGATATTTTACCAAATACTTTGAGCTGCTGCTGGTGTGTTCTATGCTATTTAGTTGACAACCGTTCTGACTTCATAGATTGTAGCCAGCGTGTCAGATGACTGGTGGTTTCTAGCTGATAAGTAATATTTGGGCAGTTTAAAAATTAACTTGTCAAGCAAAAGTTGTCTGTAGCTTCAGTAGTTAACAATTTAGCCTTTTGTACTGTGACATAATGATGTTGTGTGTCATGGAGTAGGTGGATAAACATTAAAATCTTATTATCTGCAGTTTATAAGAGGCAGAAGACATTAGATTACAAGACAATAATAAGGCAGTAAGCAAAGCTAGTCAAATGTTTAAATGCTTTGTACTTTAGCACTTAGATTTGTTTTTAACCCTATTACTGTGACTACATCACACAGCCCTCTCACCACCTTCCCTACATCTTCCAGGATGTGCCTTTCCTACACTTATGCCTCCTGTTATGAGAAGACTTGCGTATAAGCTGGTTTTATGGTCTCCCAGGTTTGGGCAGAGCTTTACCTTGATTTTCTTTTACATTTCTGGTAATGTGACCAGATCTGACAGTATCACATCTGTTCTCACAAACATATGTACTTTTGCAGAGGTAGTTGTGGGGCACATATGTCTGCTGCAGTCATTTGACCTCCAGTGAATGAAGGCCATCCCTGAACCCGAAACTGCATGCATTGTTAATTTATTACTTGAACTCTGACACTGAAACATTAACCCTGAATTCAGGAGCCATGCGTGTTCAGCAGTGCTGGACAGGAGTGTACATGGACATACCCACTTATCTCCCTCCCACCCCTCAGACTTTAGGGGTTTGATCACACTTAGATTCATGGAGATGAGCATTTGAAGGAAACTCTGAACTGAACCAAAGCAGCTTTACCGTTGGGTACCTGGGCAGTGTGACCCTGACCCACTATACTTTCATCTTAACTGAACCAAAGCAGCTTCACTGTTGCTTACCTGGGCAGTGTGACCTTGACCCACTATACTTTCACAGAAAGTGAAGACAAATACAAAAGGTAGAGAAGGAAGAGTATTTTAAGTATTAATAAATAGAAAAAACAAAACTAAAGCAATCGGATGTGTAGGATACATTCAACAGCAAGTGAGATGGGATATAGATAGTAACACTGGGGCATGTAAACACTGGGGCATGTAAAATACTACTGCGGAAGGGGAGGAGCTGCTAAATGTACTGGTCAGGAAATGGACCCATGAATGGCTTCATGCATATAGCAGATTGGCAGAAGATCCTGAGGGCACAGATGTGAAAATGTAGAGGGAGAGGTAACTGAGAAAAAAAATGTAGTGTTGTATAGACATAGGTAGTTAATAAGCATGCAGTCCAGGAGACCACTGAGGAGTGTAACCCAAATTCTGAGTTGCCGCAAACCACTACCAGGTTAAGAGACTTCCTCAAAGGCACACAGTAGGCAAGTGAAGGCTGAGGGAATCAAACCCTTGACTACAGGAAGCAGCTTGTTAACAGCTGAATAGCCTTAATCTTCTGCACCAGCTGTCAGTTTTAATCCAATTTATTGTATCTTTCTAGAAGGTTCTAGGTTCAGTTCCTTTTTGACATTCCACTAAACCCTTTTTTGGGGGGGTTAGTAAAGAGTTAATAATTGGTCTGCCAAAGTAAATGTTCTATGGTTTTGTTTGCTAGAATTGCAGATTTGAATCAGAACTTTATCCAGTGGACGGAGCTAGTTCGGTATCAACAATTTCTGAAGTTTGACTTGCACAGAGTCGGTCAGTCTGTTCAGTTCATGTGGCTTGCCAACCATATTGGCTTGCATGTTGCTTGATCTTGGTTCAGAAAGAGTATCGGTGAATACCAGCTGATGTACGTAAAGTCAAGCACATGACAAAAAATTGTGGCAGGCTTCAACCATGTTTGGACAGAATGGAGAGGTGGGATAAAATGAGAACGTTAACCAGAACTTGTGATGGTTTGACAAAAGTTAAAATGAGAACATTAACTAGAACTCGTGATGGTTTGACAGAAGTTAAAATGAGAATGTTAAAAATGAGAATGTTAACCAGAACTCGTGATGGTTTGACAGAAGTTAAAATGAGAATGTTGACCAGAACTCATGATGGTTTGACAGAGATTAAAATGAGAACATTAACCACAACTAGTGATGGTTTGACAGACACCTAAACATTTTGGCAGCTGGTAAATTACTGTGAAGTATGTAGTTATTTTCTGCTGTGAATTGGTTAGCAAATTTGTTACTGTAGTTGGGGGAATAAAACATTTTGAAATACAGAAAGTTAAAAGCTAGTCTGTTTTAATGTATTTGTACAAGTATTTTCATCATTTACAGTATTTGCAAATCTTAGTTTTATTGAAGTGTTTGATGTACACTAATAGATGTGTAACATATTTGCATTTGTGAGGTTTAGTATAGATGTTGACATATATGGAGGGTCTGGGGTTCAATCCTTACTTCTGATCATTCTTTGTGTATAGTTTGTGTGTGTTTCCCTTACCTGCATGGGTTTTGTGTGTGCTGGTTCACAAGTTACTGTCAGAAGGAAGACCTTTACCTATGCTGCTGTGACCTAAATTATGGCTGAAGGGGGTTCAGGGGGACAACAGCAGGGCAATTCTGGACCTCGTCCAGTTGGACCATCCTGGTAAACAAAATTAAAAAATTAATTCACTTACCCTGTTAATAAATGAATAAATTAAAACCATATCCCATGATAAAAGTAATTCAGAAAAGTGATCAAATTAAGGCACAGAATGCGAGCTTGTGTAGTAGAGACCCAGTGCTGCAGCACAGCAGTTATCACTGCTAAAGAGATATCTTCTGGGGGCATGAGTCCCACCATAATGGCATGATAAGAAGTTGTATAACGAGTGAAAGAAATGAATTGTAAGTATTATATGAACATTCATTTGGCACAGTATTTTATACAAAAAAGTTATACATGTGATAACGTATAATTCATTATTAGCACCCTTGACACAATTACATAATTACATATTATATCAATATAACCTGTATTATTTCTATTTTAAACTTATGAGCCTACAGTCCAGCTCATTCTAATGAATATAACTGATTTCACTGTAGTAATTTCTATTTTCCAGCTAGAGAATGTAATTTTATTACAAAGTGTTCATTAATTCTTACACCACATGATGCAAGCTAGTTAATCCACTAATTCAGTGGAAGGTGCCGTTTTAAACCCCAGTCTCTGCTCCATTTAAACAGATTTATTCAGCAGCAATGGGAATTGATACCTATCTAAGCAGAGATCAATGCTCATAGATGAGCAGAAAAAGAAGAAAAAATAACTAAAATACATAAAATGCTTTTTCACCTAAGGTTGCCTTGAAGCATGGTCTTGCTTCCACTGACCATTTATTTGCATTCATTATGGTCCAATGACCAAGAATTCCTGTGTGCCCACAAACCTGTCAAATCTGCTGGACATTGTCTGTACTTGTACCATGTTGCTAAGGCCAGAAACTCCTTATCTGTCTCTATAAGGTCAGTACTCTTCCTCCCAACTTTCAAAAACATCCTGAAAGACTCTCTAGCTAAAAGTTGGGTCTGCGCTTGCTCAGTAGAGGGATAAAATATATCCCTAAATATAAACACATACCTGTTCATACCTTACACCTCCTTAATCTCTCTTCTTCACTCACTTCCTTTCTTCTATTTGTTTCTGTCCCCTGGTTTTATCTAAACATACCATATGCTTGTTTTTCTCTCAGTTCATATTGCAATTCATGTTTAAATTATACCGACTTACCTTTAATTTCTCTATAAACTGGCTAAAATGTCTCTAACTATTAAATCATTGTCATACAGTTGTATCTACTGTTAACCAATATTTTCATCTGTTTAATCTGATATAGTTATTTAAGCTATATTCATTTTCTGTATTATTTTTAAAGACTGTAAAATTATTGTTCTGTAATACTTTGAAACTTTCTTTCCAGGCCTCCACTGAACATGGGCTTCTACCCAGTTAAACTTTCTCAGTAATCAAATATAAATAAATAATAATTCTTGGAACCCTAGAACATGCATACCATTAGCGGTGTATGTCATCCATTTAATAGCTCGATAAAAGACCCCATCTTAAAATATTTGTGATTTATTTACAGTTTACCCAGCACATTTAGAAAATGTTCCTGGTCATCAGGGGAAACAGAAAGTGTTGATCTATAACAGGATATGAAGTGGTGATTTATCTCATTTACAGTGATTTGGACTCTAGTACATTCTGTCTGACAGTCAGAGGGAATTGTCTGGAGATGGAGTTCCCCTGCACCTATCCATGGTGCTGAAAGTATGGTAAGTGCTGACCCATGATGTAGCTATCCATGGTTCTGAAAGTGTGGTAGGTGCTGACCCATGATGTAGCGAGCCATGGTTCTGAAAGTATGGTAGGTGCTGACCCATGATGTAGCTAGTCTGAGCCTCGAGATGAGGCAGTTTGTTGTTTAGACTTTTTGCACTGTGTTGAGCAGGGGTCCCAAACTCTCAGCCTATGGGTTAGATGCACCCACTGGCACTGTCACTCCAGCCCATGAACCTGTCTGGTCCGCTTTTCCACTTTTTATAAAAGAAAGTGTAATCACTTTGCAATCTGAACCATACTGACACATGCTTGTCTTTGTGGCCTGGATTGCGTGTTTTAGCTTCTCTGTCTCATTAAATTTATTGAGGAGCCAATGAGAAATTTCCTCGAGCAGAACAGTGCTTTGTTACTGGCTTGTCTGGAGCTGCGGGATGTAGCAGTACTTCTGTTTGTTTTGGATGTCAGGTGATTTGCACCCCTCTATATGAGGTGTATATAACTTGATACATGAAATGAGCAGCAAAGTGTGTGTGTGTGTGTGTGTGTGTGTGTGTGTGTGTATGCATGAATATACACGTGTGTGTGTTTGTTTGTGTGCGTGTCTGTGTATGCATATGTACACATGTATGTACACGTGCATATTTGCACATGAGTGTGTGTGGGTGTGTGTGTGTGTATGTGTCTGTGCATGCACATGCATGCGTGTGTGTGTGTGTGTGTGTGTGTGTGTGTGTGTGTGTGTATGCATGCATGTACACGTGTGTGTGTGTTTATGTCTGTCTGTGTATGCATATGCACACATGCATGTACACGTGCATATTTGTACATGAGTGTGTGTTTGTGTGTGTGTTTGTGTCTGTCTGTACATGCATGTGTGTGTGTGTATGTGTGTGTGTGTGTGTGTGTGTGTGTGTGTGTGTGTGTGTGTGTGTGTGTGTATGTGTGTCCTTGTGCACAAGTGAGTGAATATGACGGCTATCTCTTATGGGTATTTATAGACCGATATTTCTCAATCTGATCATCCACACCCATCTGTTGATTTGCATGGCTCATGTGTGAGTTTTCAAAAGTTTTGATCACAAACAGCAGTAAAATGTGTTTTTGATAAGTAATCAAAATATCATGACAAGCAACAGATAATGCAAACAGCTCATCTTGAAAGCAGCTTCTGGTGAGGGTAAAACAGGATTTGTTTGAGCAGTTAATCCTAAAATAAATATTTAGTATTTGTATAGTTAATGACATAATATATAAATATACAAGCTACAGTGGGCACCACAGTGTTTATCTATAAAAATGAAATGATTCTTCAGATAAATGTAATGTCTCTGAAAATGGCAATAAGGTAAATTCCTTGAAGTACTATACTCGCATTGGCTAATAACAGGTGATGTAAACTCTTTTTAAGCTGTTACTTGATATGTTGACTGCAGTGGGTTGTGCTGCCTCTCTTGTTCTCTCTGGCTCTGGTTCAGAATACTAGTGCACCTACTGTGGAAATATGTGCATCATTAAGGGAAATGCTGCTGCTGATACCTTCGGGCCTTCCTCTGATTTGCTTTGTTTGCCTGTTCATTTTCATTGTGTCAGCCAAATGTTATATGACTGTGTCCTGAATATTTTTTTACAATAACATTGCTTTGTTAGGTGAATATGTGCAAAACCACAAACACCACATTTTGTAATCACAGCACAACCTAACCAAGATAGAACATAAATCAAACATACAAGAAATATTTATTGAAAGGATGATCCTGCAAAACCATGTCAAAACTTATTGAAAAGTGAAGCTACAAAATAAATGAGACATCAGCATGGTTATATATGTAAAGAAGACCGGCATCTGTAACCATCAAAAACTGGAGTATATGCCTATTTGCAATTGATATCTACAACCTACCTCTGCAGCATACCGCAGGGGATTTGTCATGTACCTGTTGACAAACACTATCAATAGGTAAAGCTATTGTTTGACTTAATGGCTTGTGTATATATCACCCATTTTGAATTCCATTCACATTGGTCTACCTTTGTAAGGTACCAAGTGTAATGTCAAGTGATAAAGTATAAAAATAGCTGTTGCCAGTTATCTGACCACACTTTACAATATTGAAATATAAAGCCTTTAAAGATAAGCAGGTTAATGTAATCTAACTGCCACTGTAGGACTCTAATGCTGAAATCTGGGATCAGACGCCTCACAGACAGTATTTGGGATGATTTATATTGGGGAAGTTTAACTATACCGACCAGCACATAGCTTCTGTGGTGATCTGCCACTTGTGTTTGATAACGGGGCAGTGCCATACTATATATAATAATCCACAAATGGGCTTTCACAGTGCCAGCATTTATCTAACTTTGACCAACCCCTTGAATGTAGTCTGTGGGAAAAAGGGACTTGTGGGGGTATGTTTAACCACATTATTCTAGAAAATAATCTTATCCCTCAAGGAAGACTTGATCCCGTCTGTTTGTTTTTTTATTGAATTGAGTAGACTGCAGTGCTGGGCTATATTTGCCTTATAAAACAAACTGATTTTAAATTTAGCAGCAGTCATTTAAATACATTTTTTATTGTGTTCAGTTTTCTATGAAGGTCTAAGTACTGAGGTGTTAAAAAAATGAAACCATGATGTTATAATAAATAGTTGTAATATTTTCATATTTCCAAATTGTTATTTTTGCCATTTACAGGTCATCATTGTTGTCATTATGACTTTTGATTTTAAATTTACCTTTATAGCTTTCCAGAGAAAATGTATGCTGTGTAAATAACTGTAATATAGTGTCCTTTCCTACCATTGTTTTGCCTTAAACTACTGGAAAATGTTGTGCAATTGCAAATATTCCCCCATGGCAACGTCCATTCCTGAGAACTGTCTTACAGCACATTGTAGTTGAAATTGTTAATCCTGGCATTCCATATATCACATGCAAACAAAAATCCACCTGCCTCATTCAATAAGTGCCAGTCCCTTCAACTTGAATGTCCTTAGAGACACAGATCTAATTCCAGAATAACTTGGAATGCATTTTTCTATCTCAGGAAAACAACTTATTCTCAACAAAAGTCTCCCACCCTCAGGGGTCCCAGTATTTGTAGGAGCTAAAAACTCTATTTTCACATATTGTCACCCTGATAATATCCAGCTCTAGCCTTGGCCATGTTGTTATGGGATGCAACCTGAAAGAAATGTACGACCACAGATTCATTGTACTTCTTCAGATTAGGAAGACCCACATCACCAGGTCTGCTGGGAAGAAACAACTTTTTCCTGTTCAGCCAAGGAAAGCACCCATTCCATAAAAAATCCTCAGTGAGTTTTTGGAATTTGTCTAGAAAATTATAAATATATGTGTGACAGCCCACCACTGGACTAGTAATCAAGGATCCCCAATCCTCACCATTGGCACTAGTGGGGGACATACACTGGGAGGTTAACAAGTGCACACACAGTATTTCCAGATGCAGCTCTCTGCATCAAGTGCAGTTTCCCTTAAGACCACACAGAGACAGTCAGTCCAGGGCTGGTTTCTCAGTCTTCCTCCAGATCCCCAATAAGACTCCCCACTGACACATCTATAGATTGAGATCTCAGCTGAGTGGCCAAGCCAAGACCTCCAGCACCCTCTCTGTCCAACCAGTGCTTCATGTCCCTGCCCAAGTAGCTGACACACACACTCTTTGAGGTCTGATACACACACACACACACACACACACACACACACACACACACACACACACACACACACACACATACACACACACACACACAGACACACACACACCTGGGAAAGGCTGGCACAGGCTTAATAACTATGCCCTCTTCTGTTCAGACTATAAGGCAGTTACCACTGCCACCAGTCAACTCCTTATCAGCTACTTTAAGGCCCTTAACAAAGAGTGTCCAGTCTTACTGTGTAATGTTAATATTAACACAAATGGTAGTTTGACCAAGAGCAAGTCTATTAGGAGTGGCCCACACAGTGTCACCAAATAAATATGTAAGTGCTCTCAAAACTTAAATATCTCTACACAGTTCAGCCACAATGAAATGTTTAAGTATATTTAATATGGTGTGATCAGAGTAGTGAGGATAGGGGTATTGTTAGGGTGATAAAGGATCTTTTGGGTGATAACTAGTTGTTGACAATGTAGTTGATTTTGCAGTTCTAGCCATCCCAGTTGTTTAAGGTTGAGACAGTGATGAATTCTAAATGGGGTACCAGTGGCAAATCTGGTTATATTATTATAACTGGTGGAAAGTTTGGTAAGGTTAATTTTAGATAGATTGGTATATATATATATATATATATATATATATATATATATATATATATATATATATATATATATATATATCGTAGAAGCGTAGAACAGGGTAGAGATTAGGTGGGCCAGCCTGCCTTCCTATATCTCAGTTTCCACTGTTAAAATATATATATTTAGACAGTTACAATAGTGCATCTACATTTCTGTTCTTTTCCAGTAGGGCATACTGTGGTTACATTTCAAACACCACTTTGCAAATACTTTTTCAACACACACATCTGTACAAGTAGTTTGATATACACATGACGTACAGTTCTAATACATTTGTAACACACGCATCCTATATACAGTAAATCATTTTGATATTCACCAATGACATAATTATTTACAAAATCCCAACTAGATCGGCTGGCAGTATCTCTTTTCATCACAATATGTATGAGGGAGGTTGGCATAATGGTTAAGGTGTTTTCCTTACAAACATAAGGTGCAGAGCTTGACTCTCATATGATGTGATTTGCTAGGCTTAAAATGGCCCACAAGGGCAGTTAGCCTAGAACTAATCTATCTAATTTATCTATCTATGAAGGAAAATTCCTCATCAAAAAAGTATACATGTTAGTTAATTGGACTTTTGTGAGGAATGGGAACTTCCTTTTTTGTTTTTAAATTGTGTAAATAAGGGGCAATTGTTTTACATTATTTTTGAGGGATCATAGGTCATGAGTATATCTAGATACCTACATTCTAGGACCACTTTTTAAGTTATGGCTTGTGGTAGAGAATACAGTTGATCTTTTGCCATTGTAGACAAGGGGAAACAGCTTTGTTTTTACTTTCCAATCCAGATGTCTTTTTCTTGTCCTAATTAAAAAAATGATCATCACCTCCCACATATCTTTGCAGATCTGTCACAGTAGCCCCAGCCCCTTCCAGTCCCCTGTTCTTTCTCACCTGCATGCATTCATAGCCACACATGCCTTATGAGACTGTGACCACATAACATGCATGAAGATGATCGAACTTTAGTGCACCACATTGAATAACTGATGTTCTGCAGTTTCCATGCCAAATGGCTTTGTGTAAGGCATTGCAGAATCAGGTATTAAGCATAATGTGGTGTTTTCTGCTTAATAATAACTTCTGCAACCATGTACACAAAGCACTTCTAACCATGGAAATAATGAGCAATTGCTGCTTTAGTGATACGGTACTTTGCAAGGATTTAAGAGCCAGGCAGCCGAATTAAATGTAAGACCTTTGTTTCACACTATTTAATCATAAACTGATGGTGGGGACTGTGCTTTGGTACTGATCTGCCAGGGAGTAGTACCAACATTCCTGTTTTTGACATGTGCTCCGGAATGGCACACTCACCGGCCCTGAAAGCAGAGAGCCAAAACTCTTGCTGCAGAATATGACAGCGACAACATGCACATAGCAGAGTGTGATGTCTTCCCCTGATCCGTCTGCAGTGAGACCACTGTGGTAGGTAAACAGTTTGTGTCAGTAAACCTGGCCGTGTTGTACATGTATGTCTTTCTGTACATGTATGTCTTTCTGTACATGCATGTCGTTCTGTTGGAACTGATGGACAGTGGCTGTAGTCTGCATGAGTAGTGCAGAACAGAAAGAAATGTGCCAATATCAGTGTGTCTGTGTGACCAAACTGTTCAACAAAAGTCAACAAATATTGACCTCTTTACTACCATAAATGGTTTTCAGATTGGACACTTCGTAATCCTCTGCATTTGCCTGCTGTTATATCATTTTTCTCTGGGATTTTGAAGAATTGACTATACTGTCTTCACTTCTTAATATTCTGAGCCCAGATTTTCAGTTTAGAATATCTTATTCCCTATCTCATGAACTCTATTGTCATTTTGCACAGTGACTGTAAACATCAATGTTTAAGGCAAACTTGCACGAGGTTACCTCAGATTTCCTGATGTAGACCTCTAAAATGACTGTTCTGAAAATGTTATTCTGTAACACTGCTAAACGCCAGTCATCTGTTTAATCTGGCAAACATTTCATTGTCTCTTTACAATTCAGCAGCTTTGTACCACATTCTGTGGACCCCTACCTTATGAACAGCTGCACTATCCCTCCATACAAGTTGTTTTCCTAAAAGGGTGTTTCAGAGGGGAAACAACACATCACATCAAGATTATTGAGAAATTTTTTATGACAGAATTCTGTCTTTTCAGACTTCATGACATATTATCCATAACGTGAGTATTCTGAAGATTCTGCCCTGAAGTATTACCAAATGACAAGGACATGAGTTTAATCTGGCTAACATGTCTGTGTAACTTTACCAAAGTTCAACATGTTTACATCAGATCTGCAGTGTCTTATGTTGAACCTCACCTTCTAAACACTTGCAGTGGCCTTGTACAGCCATTCATTCATTTAGATTAGCCACTAACCCAATTCATAACCACGGGAAACTGAAAGATATAAATTACCCTGGCAAGCAGTAGGCATAAGGAATGACATCACCCTGGAGAGAATACCTGTTTGTGACAGGGCATACACACACGCACACATACATGAAATGCTCATGCATACATGCACATGGACACACACACACATATGCACACACACATAAATAAACACATGCGCGAGCACATACAGACACACATACACACACACACAAGCACACTTAAAAACACACACATTAAAAGCCTGCCAGATGGTTCACTGTGATGTAGAAAGACCCCAGGCCCTGGTAAAGACCCATACAGACACATGAAGGACATGAAGAGCTGGCATAGAATATACCATAACCAGGACTTGAACCATGGAACCAAGAACTGTGAGGCAACAATGCCAACTGCTGTGCCACTGTGCTCTCTATCAATTACCCATTCTAAACGGTGATTCAGAACGTGGAATATTAAACATATGTGCATATTCTGAATGTTTTTCCCAAACTATTAAATAATAACCAAAGTTATGAGTTTAGTCTTAATCCTGGACACATTTTCTCATAAATGTACCAAAGTTCCACATTTTTACACAGTTTGGTAAGATGCCATCCGTGGAACCTCAGTGTACCTTTTTACTTTCCCTGATTTTGGTTCATATTTTTGCTCTTTTAGCCCTAAAATGTCTGATTCTGTGATTGAAGAGAACTAATTACAGAAAAAAGTAGTACAAGGTGTTAGTTTTAAATGCGTCTTATTCCCTGTGAAATGCATGCTAAAGCAAATCCTTTTATTCTAGCAATGCAGTAAGCAAATAGCAGTAATATTTTAAAAATGTGACTGATTTAAGGCCCCCCAAAAATGTTAGCCTTTATCAATGATTGTTGGCATAACTTAGAACTGCAAACCTCACTCCTTACTTATTTCTCTCCCCAAAGCTGATTTGCACAGGAGACATGATCAAATGCAGAGCAACTTCAAAATGACCTTCTAAAATGAAACTGCACCATTCTTTAATTAATACTAATACAGTACTAGGCAAGTGATCACAGGGACCATAAGATGCCAAGCCATATATATAGATTTACACACACACACACACACACACACACACACACACACACACACACACACACACACACACACACACACACACACATTGTCGCCTTCACTTTAAAGGTCTCAATAAGACCATTGTGAAGTCTTTCTCCAAGACTTCACAATAGTGACCCACAAGGTAAATATTGTGAAAGTTATATCCTAAAATATCCACGGTCTTTCCTTCTTAAATCCAAAATTCATGTTCAGTGCTAGTTGTCCGGAGTCACTTCTTCTAACACCTTGAATTTATGTTCTCTGCTCATTGTTCACAGTCATCCCTTTCACATTCTGAATTTGTGTTCAGTGCTTATTGTCAGCGGTCCTGGATTATGTGTTCTTAACCTTCCTTAAGGAAGTTTATTTATGCATATATGTATTTGTTGACTGGAGCAGAGCACCAATTCATTAGGTCCATTTTCAGCCTTAGCCCAGGGTTTGAAACTAAGGTCACCTGATGAAACATTTTAAGCTTCCAATCACTTTTGAAAGTATTCACGACGAACATTGTACATATTATGGACATGAAACTATGAGTTTATGTAACAAAGACGTACACTAAGTTTAACTGACTCAATTTTCAGAAATAACTTCATGTAAGTGGCAAAAATCAGTATATATTATAAAATCATTCAGTTCAAAAATTTCTACAACCCTTGATTCTGACAAGGTGTAACCTCTCTCTACTAATTTTTACACTGACTCATATATTTTATGCTACTTTGTACTTTTTACTCTGACTTCCTACAACTCGCATTGACAAGGGTGTATACTCTTGTTTCATAGTGATTGAAATATGAGTCATAACATTTAATTGGCCCTGAATTAAAAGTACTTTAACACTGTGTACTGCCTCAGAGGATTTCACAGACCATGCATTTCTGCCGTCTGCATCTCATCGACGGTAAATACATTTTTAATGTTTGCCTTCAAATGTTGACGACTTCTTTGAAGGTTATAATGATTCAGCCAAGAAGGTGAAACAAGGGTCAGCCAGTAGTATAAATAGGATTTGCACAACTCATGTTCGAGTGATGAGTACATGTTGTGGGCAGAATGCGTATGTTTGATTATAGTAATTAGTAAAACATTTGTAGCTATTACACACTGCCGAAAGCTCTATTCCAGGAGTTCACTAAGGTTAACCGTTGTCTTTAATTGGGCCTGAGGACCAGTTTACCTTTTGTGTTGTCTGAAGTTCTTAACATTTTCTTAAAGTTCATCTAACTATAATTGTCACTAGGCTTGTGCTGTAATTTATGTGTTTATTTGTTTATTATTATTTTATGCTACAATTCTAAAATGTAAAGAAGTCTGACATTTTCTTCAAACTGTTTAACAATATTCACCTGTGTGTTCATGTGTGTATCATACCTCTCAAATGTACAGAGTTTCGCAGAATGACAGATGTTTGCCTCATATTTTTGGTCTATTTCTCATGAAATTGTGTTTTTTCTGGCAAATCACTGGTAAATTATTATGGGTTGAAGTCAGAAAATAATGACAGACATTTGAGTTTCAGACTTCATATCCTTCAGAAAATTCATGCTAATGCAAAACCTGTTATTCTATCAACTTTATAAGTTTGTAAGAGCAATATTTCAAAAGTGTCCCTATTTTTGGAACTGTGTCCCCCCATTATTTATGGCGTTGTCCAGATTTCTTGCTCTAAGAGGTTGAGAGGTATGGTGTGTATTGTAATACTTGTTGATGATTTTTTTAAACATCCCTATTTTTTTCTGTTACTTTAACATAGTAACATTTTGATATTTATGGACAGGTTTGCAGGCATTTTATATTTTAGTGATTTTAAAGTAAACCATGGAACATGTTGCCAAAAGTCTGATAAATGAAAATGGAGTCTGTCTGATGTAAGCTTCCATAGTAGAGGCTGGACTGCAGAGGAAACTTGATTTTGACCTAGAAAGTAACATGTTTTTGAGGCTCAAATTACAGATGCACAAAAACAGATATCAGACTTTTAACTGACTTGCAATTAAGAGGTGGGCCACTTCTTTGAATTTAAAAAACAAGTGCTAAAGGGCAATGCGCCTGCCCCCCATTCTTTAATATAACTGATCCTCATGAAGTTATTAACTTTAATCGAGATGTTTTAACACTTAATTGCATCGCAAGCAGATGTGTAGTTGTGAAAAAAATTGTTGGCACTGTGCAGGATTTAATAGCTGACCAGGTTGTGAATACAGGAAATGCACTTGCATCTTATAATGTAGACATGCTACCGCCCATAATGCTGTTTATTCATACCTCTCAACTGTCCAGATATTCGCTGAATGTCCAGATCTTTGCTTCATAGATTTGGTCTGTTCCTCATAAAATTTGATGTTTTCTGGTAAATCACTAATGGCTGAAGTCACTAAATAATGACATACACTTAAGTTTCAGACTTCATATCCTTCCAAAAGTGCATGCTAACACTAATCCTGTTATTCTAGCAACTTTCCAAGTTTTTAAGAGAAATATTTAAACTATGTCCCTATTTTTAGAACCTTTGTTCCCCCATTAGGGGGCGCAGTGGTGCAGCGGTTAATGCTGTCACCTCACAGCAAGAGGTTCTCTGGTTCGATTCTCGGCTGGGGTGCCTTCTGTGTGGAGTTTGCATGTTCTCCCTGCATTTGCATGGGTTTCCTCCGGGTACTCCGGTTTCCTCCCACATTCTAAAGACATGCTTCTGGAGCATTTCTCCCCGGGCCTCTGCTGAAAACAGGATCTGTGGAACCTAGTCGGACTTTCCCGGTCAACAAATGTTAAATAAAAAATAAATAAAAATAAATTAGTTTAGGCTTTGTCCAGATTTCTTGATCTAAGAGGTTAAGAGGTATGTGTGAATTGTAGGGTCTATATTAGATCAGCGAATGCTTAAACAAGCGAACACTGATTGAGCAACCTTATTTAAGCGAATGTTCAAAATATCGAAGCAACAGAAACCCGAATTTTTTCCTAGGGAAAGAATTTGGTTGTTCGTTTCTGTTGCTTCGGTATTTTCAGTGCTGTGGTGGAAAGTTACGGGTCGGATTCAGGTAAGTGTGCGATTGTGTGGATGTGAGTGTTAGGGTGGGTTAGGTGAGTTAGGGTCAGGGCTCGGGTTAGGTATGTGTGCGATTGTGTGGACGTGAGGGTTAGGGCAGGTTTAGGTGAGTTAGGGTTAGGGAGCGGGTGAGGTGAGTGTGCGATAGTGACGGACCTTAGGGTTAGGGTTTGGGTTAAGGTAAGTGGATAGTTAGTGGTGTGTGCATAGTTTAGTGTAGGGCTAGGTGTCAGATTTTAGGTGTATGTGTGTGGATTTCTGTTTGTTTGGTGTACTTGTGTTGTGTGTATGTGTTTTGGATAAGCGATTTTTTTCCCTAGGAAAAAAATCGCTGATCTGACAGTTCGAGATTGTAAGCTTTCACTTATATAAGGTCAATCAATCAGCATTCGCTTTTTTAAGTGTTCGCTGATATAATATAGACCCGAATTGTATGGTATGTGTTTTGTGAAGATGTTCTTGTAGAGAGACAAAAAAAAATCTGTGCTTTTCTGCACTTTGTTGTTAGATCCACACTTGCAAAATCACTTGCATTTGGTTAACATTTGTATTAAAACAATCATATCTGCAACCAGTATGTGCCTTACTTTCACATTACCACACATTTGGCAGGTTGCCTTCGTCCAGCTACGCTCTGACTTCTGTGTTTCTGAGGGAATTGCTTTACAGGAAGATTGACTTCTAGTGTAATTCCTGAAGGGACAACAGCTTTTTCAACAGTATTTGTTAATGGATGCCTGGCTAAGCATTCTGTTCATGTTCAGGTATCAGATCTGGGTCTTAGGTAATAATATTTGTTGATGTGGCTTCAGTTTATTGAAGTTTTCTAAAACTGTTTCAGCTTGAGTATGACTTCTAAGCAAGGCTTATGAAGATGTTTATAAATTATTTCAGATGTTTTTTGTTTTGGTGTTGGGCGTGCCCTCACTGGTTGCTGGTATGTCTCACTTGCGCTAAGCATTCAATTGTTTGTTTATTTTCTGTTATCTACTTCCTGTTTTATCCTATTCTTGGTGAGCCACAGCCTATCCCAGCAAGCAGTTGGCATTAACACAGAGAGTATTTGTAGATGAGAGACTGCTGCAGCCTCAACTTCAGGCCATTTAAAGGCTTGTTTAAGTACTGGCATATCTTTAGGATGTGGGAGGAATACAAATAGGACATGTGGACTCCACACAGAAGGCATGCATGCTGGACAGATGCACAACACAAGTTAAAACATGCCAGACCAGAGAGAGGTTCCATGCTTGTTCAGTGATACTGCTACAGTGCACTAGTGTGCACTCTGGTTGGATGTGTGTATGCACGCATGCACAGGCTCATACACCCACAGTGGTTGGTAGCATATGCTACAGTTATCAGGTGGTGCTTACAAAGATATGGCGTGCAATTCCCAGGCTTCTATTTATAGCATTCAGAATATCTGTTAGGGCATTTGATAAAGATTCAGACAATGCAGATGCATGCCCAGGCTCCATGATGTCATTACAATAACTACCAAGAGCTGCCAGGATGATCATGTGACACGCATTACCATCATGAATTAATCATATTTCTTAAGGATAAAGCTGTGTGACACAATGTATCTCAGCTTCTTTATTTACAAACATAGATGATGCTTTCTTAGGTGAAGAGACAGTTACCGAGTACTTACATACAGTCTGCTGGCATAGATGAAGAACATATATTTTAAAATAAATCATTGAATACATTTTCAGTTACTGTTATCTGCTACGGCTCAGGAATAATACGGTGATATGCCCATGTGTCTAGATGGTCTTTTGATAACGTTCTCTTAGCGTTATGTTTTAGTAGACTGCTTAGAGTCAGTTTGGTTTTCACTCTGGATTCTTGTAGAGACTGTTCTGGTTATTTTATTCATGCTGGGAAGCAGCAGTATAGCATCTTATTCATGTGAGATGTCGTCATCACATGACTTCCATGTTTCCGTGCCTTCTCAGCATTGCTACCTGGACTAGACACTCTTATCTTAAAGAAATTTGTCTTCTTTTGTACAACTGACTACTTCGTCCTTGAATTGCATTGGATCTTGGCTCAGAAGCTCCACAGGTCACTACAGCACCAAGCTGCTGATTCTGCGCAGTTGCTGTATTCTGACTCTTCTTTGTGCAGATCTAAGAGCCTTGCTGGAGTGCTTGTGATACTAATCACAATTCACACACCAGACAGATTGATTGGTGACACTGCTGTGCAGCATAGGAGGGGTGCTGTACTCCTGAGTACGACGGGGTGCTGTACTCCTAAATGTACTGGGGTGCTGTACTCCTGAGTGTGCCGGTCTTTGGATGACACATTAAACCAAGGCCCCATCTGCTTGAGTTTGTGGTAGCTCAGGTGGATGTAAAAGATCCCACAGCACCAACTGAAAAGAGTAGATGAAGTTCCCCGATATTTTGGCCAAATTCTCCACACTAATATAAATACCACCTTGGTTCTCCCCTGAAAAGAGGCTACTAGCCTAGTGGGACTAACCTGGAGAACAAAGGATAAATAAAAAATAATATTTCCACCTTCACTAACCTTTTTTTCTAGAATTTATTTTAGCTTGCATGGATTCTCTGGCTTCAGTAAAGTTTAGATGTTGGTAACTGGCTTTTTTGTTCTTCCCATCAGTAACAAAACTGGTTATATACTGCGATTTTGCAATATAGTGGTTCTTATTTTCCAAAATTGCAAAATGTTACTCACTATCACTACCTGCAGTACTCGTCATCAGATGTTTCTCTGTTGAGATAGTTCTTTCCTTATGGTCATTTGACTGTAGATATCTTAGGCTCATAGATACTTGCTGTTCATATCTTTTAAATTCCATTATGGACCATTGTTTACTATGAGAACATCAGGTATAACTTGACTTCAGAAGACATACTTCAGTGGAGTTATACTGCTGCATGCAGCGCGGCTTAATTTAATCATTTTAAAGTACCTGGACTGATAATCCACATATATCAAGTATATTAATTCCTTGAATTGAAACAACTATAGACCTACTTGACTGCATGGATGCCCCAGTATAGTGTAAGGCAGTGGTCTTCAACCTTTTTCCACTTGGGGACTGGTGAAAATATGAATTATTTTGCGGACTGCCGAGGCAGAAATAAAAAAACATTATTTATAAAGAACCAATTAAAACAATCACTGTTTGAGCGTTGTACGTCAAAGGATATGAAGTGTTAAACCTCAGTCCTTTGTATGAGGAAGAGACCAAATATATGGGACAAAATTCTGGAAATTCTGCAAAAATCTGGACAGTTGAGAGGTATGCTACCTACCTACCTCTTACACACACACACACACACACACACACACACACACACACACACACACACACACACACACACACACACACACACATACACACACACACACACACACCCTCCTACCGCTCACTTGTCCTTTCATGGTCAGTATTTCAAACATTTTCTGACATTCAAATTCCACATGCATAGAAGATGAAGGTATAAACACCAGGTTGCACAGATGCAGAAGAAAAAAACAGGTCACACAGACCCGGCGTGTCTATAAGTCCAGATGCAAAAAACTAAAAAAAAATTTTTTTTTTTAATTAAAAAATAAATCTCCAAGCCAGCAGGGGCCATCTTGCAGCCAGTGGGCCTTAGTCTTTCACCGACCGGCAGGAAATTTCTGCCAGACCGGCAGTTGAAAAACACTGGTGTAAGGGAAATCTATTCTCGTGGATTGCTCTTACTGTATGAATTACATACACCATCATTTTGCATAACTTTCTGCCCCAGCATTCTTGATCATTATATTATGTCTGTTGCTCTTTCTCTGCAGTTTTCTATACCAAGATGCCAAGATATAATTCTTGTAGTTTCTCGAGCCTCTTTTTTCTTAGATGTTGTTCGCCGTGAATATTAAGATATGTAACCGCTTATTTCCTCTGTAAAAGAAAACTAAGACTGGATTTGGCCAACATCTCAAAGTGATTTCTTTTAGTAACTCCTTTCCAAATCAACGTCAGTAAGTTTCTGAAATTCTTTGTTTGTTTTCTGTCATAGGCTACCCTGAAATTACCAAAAGGATATCTAATTGTTCTTCTAGAAACTTTTTATTCTGTTTAGTTAAACATGCTGTACTCACTATATCTGTGGTATGTGTGTTTCATTTTCAGGTCACGTTGCTGTAGATTAAGTAAGATCTTCTCTAATAGTTGAGGTACCTTATACTTTTTGAGTACTCTGCAAATGTTTTTGATGTGTTTCCACAATTACTTCTTTGCCATTTTGTGGAATTTCTCATATCCATGCACTATTACTAATCATTCATTCTCTGTCTCAGAATATGATTTTTGTATGCCAGTAAATGTTGTCAACCCGAGGGAACTGATATTTTTTTCACTAAGGTAACAACCCCTGTACCACTCTGACTGACATCCACTTGTGACAGTTTTCATGTCTGAGATTTCAATTTTAGGCTTCATTTTTCCAACAAAAAACTTTCTGATGGGGAAAATGACATCAAACATATTAGAGATAAACTTTGCGTGACAGTCCATCATTCCCAAAAATCTCATTAATGACTTCTTGTATTATGGCTTTGATATTTGCACTGTTTATCAAACTTTTCGTGAGCCTGGCTTTAGAACCCCTAATATCAAAATATCATTCACATGTTTTGCAGTTGTCACATTTACTCTATTCTTGCTCGTATTTTCATGTTACATACTGTGTCTGTTTAGAGAGTCACTTGTCACGCCCTTCTTGTGTCTCTCCTCACACTAGCAAATCAGCATTTGTGTTTATAACACCTGCCAAGCATTCTCTTAACTGTGCAACTGCTCTTTGGAATACCTCCAGTTCTAATTAGAAACTAAGCTGAAATATGCAGAATCTTTATGTCAGTTACCATGGTGCAGCGGTTAGCATTGTTGCCTCACAGCAGGAGGTTCTCTGGTTCGATTCTTGGCTGGAGCGCCTTCTGTGCGGAGTTTGCATGTCCTCCCCGAGGTCAAGTGAATTTAAAGACATGCAGATAGGTGCGTGTGTGAGTGGGTGTGCCTTCTTTGAAGGTTGGGAGCTGGGCTGGCAACTCGGCACCGTAAAAATTCACTGCCAGTCATTAGTGGACCGGAGGTCCGATGTGGCAACCCCTAACCGGGAAAAGCCAAAAGGCTGTTTGTTACCATAAGAGAGAGAGAAAATGACATTCAGTGACAGCTGTGGCTGCAATGATAAATACCTGATTATCAGCTCATTAGCATGTCTATGAATAATACTAAAACTAGCTCTGTTACACCTCCCTAGAAGCCCATGCATCACATTGGCAAAGGCATCCATTAAACACAAACACATACGTACATAAAAACACACCCACACACAAACACACACACACTGTCCCAGAAATTTCTCCTGCCATACACACATCCATCAATCAACAAACAAGCCCGTCCTCCATAGCCTATCACAGTTATGGGTGCACTCTGTCATTTGCCAATATATACACACTCCAGTACATACAAACACAGCACACAAACATGCATCCAGACTCTTGATTCACAATATAACACACACACACACACACACAAACACACACACACACACACACACACACACACAGTCATGCAGCTTCCTTCATTCACACACATATCTACACACATATATGCACACTAACAACCCCCCACCCCCTCATCTTTGCTGAATTTACCTTCTGTGCACCTGCTTCCATAGGAGTGAATGGGTGACAGTTGCCTTTTGACATCATTCACTTTTCCCCTCCAACAGTGAAATGTACCCTGCTGAGTGATATAAATAAGGGGCTGCTGGAATTTCTGGGGAAAACACATAGCTAATTAACATGCACCATCTTACTTATGTGTGTGTGAAACCTAACCCTATCCCTAACACTAATCTGGAGCCTAACCCCAACAACATACATAATTGTGCTACACACACTTTCCCTATCAGTACCACTATTCGCCCCAACAACATACATAAGTGTACTACACATACTATCCCTATCAGTACCATTATTCCGACAGATTATATCTGTAAGTTAGTGCTTGAGGTATGAGTTAACTGATCAGAAAGCTACTTAAATGCATCCTAATGATTGCCAGCTTTGCCAGGAGAAGTAGGGCATTGGATGTACAATATATGCCATCATAGCTAGCTGGAGTTTTATAAAGAATTATATGCCATTTTTATATCAAACTGATTTGTACAGATGCTTGTGTTGACAATTTATTTGTAAAGCTGCTTGTGTTAAAAATGTGCCAACAGTGGGTCTTGCTGGATAGAAAAGAAGTACACCTGTATGTCAGACTGTATTGTAACTGATGAAATGAATATATTGTAACAGAGGGTATTGGAAGAGAAGAGGTTAATCTCAGTCCAGCTAACTTTGAAAAATAATCTGAAACTAAATTACCTGGTTTAGGCCATAAAGATTGTATCTTACAGTTCTGATTGCAGACAGAGATGAAATGTCTGTGAAAACCAGGGCTAGGAATCCTACTGTATTGTCCTTAGGGGTGAACTAATTACTACCCTGTAAGGGTAGAAATTTTGAAGTGTTTTTATAGCTTCCAGATGTTATAACACATCTCAGCAAAGCTCTATCTGTATGTTAACACATATGTGCTAAATTCTGGTTTTCTAGCAAAGGTGGTAGTATGGGAACCAGAGTCAGATGACCAGATGCATGTGATGTCTTACTGTAATCCAGCACTGAAGTAGATGAGATAGAAGTCTCAGTGCAGTCTGTTTTTGAAACCTGACCAAGCAAGAAGACAACTCACCCACTTCATCTTGCTTTGCCTTAGTAAGTAACCAGGGAATACTAATTCTTTAGATCAGTCATGAA